>NC_058408.1:31771653-31927943 GCF_002201575.2 Neomonachus schauinslandi | reverse complement strand
CTTTATTATTTCTCTTCTCCTGCTGGGTTTAGGCTTTATTTGCTGTTTTTTCTCCAGCTCCTTTAGGTGTAGGGTTAGGTTGTGTGTTTGAGACCTTTCTTGTTTCTTGAGAAAGGCTTGTATTGCTCTAAACTTTCCTCTTAGGACTGCCTTTGCTGCATCCCAAAGATTTTGAACAGTTATGTTTTCATTTTCATTGGTTTCCATGAATTTTTTAAATTCTTCTTTAATTTCCTGGTTGACCCATTCATTCTTTAGTAGGATGCTCTTTAGCCTCCACATATTTGAGTTCTTTCTGACTTTCCTCTTGTGATGGAGTTCTAGTTTCAAAGCATTATGGTCTGAAAATAGGCAGGGAATGATCCCAATCTTTTGGTACCAGTTGAGACCTGATTGTGACCTAGGATGTGATCAATTCTGGAGAATATTCCATGGGGACTAGAGAAGAATGTGTATTCTGTTGCTTTGGGATGGAATGTTCTGAATATGTCCATGAAGTCCATTTGGTCCAGTGTGTCATTTAAAGTCTTTATTTCGTTGTTGATCTTTTGCTTAAATGATCTGTCCATTTCAGTGAGGGGGCTTTTAAAGTCCCCCACTATTATTGTATTGTTGTTGATGTGTTTCTTTGCTTTTGTTATTAATTACCTTATATAATTGGCTGCTCCCATGTTAGGGGCATAGATATTTACAATTGTTAGATCTTCTTGTTGGATAGACCCTTTAAGTAGGATATAGTGTCCTTCCTCATCTCTTATTACAGTCTTCAGTTTAAAATCTAATTTGTCTAATAGAAGGATTGCCACCCCAGCTTTCTTTTGGTGTCCATTAGCATGGTAAATGGTTTTCTACCCCCTCACTTTCAATCTGGGGGTGTCTTTGAGTCTAAAATGAGTCTCTTGCAGACAGCATATCGATGGGTCTTGTTTTTTAATCCAATCTGATAGCCTGTGTCTTTTGATTGGGGCATTTAGCCCATTTACATTCAGGGTAACTATTGAAAGATAGGAATTTAGTGCCATTGTATTGCCTGTAAGGTGACTGTTACTGTATTGTCTGTGTTCCTTTCTGGTCTATGTCGCTTTTAGGCTCTCTCTTTGCTTAGAGGACCCCTTTCAATATTTCCTGTAGGGCTGGTTTTGTGTCTGCAAATTCCTTTAGGTTTTGTTTGTCCTGGAAGCTTTTGATCTCTCCTTCTATTTTCAGTGACAGCCTAGCTGGATATAGTATTCTTGGCTGCATGTTTTTCTCATTTAGTGCTCTGAATATATCCTGCCAGTCCTTTCTGGCCTGCCAGGTCTCTGTGCATAGGTCTGTTGCCAATCTAATGTTTCTACCATTGTACGTTACATATCTCTTCTCCTAAGCTGCTTTCAGGGTTTTCTCTTTGTCTCTGAGACTCGTAAGTTTTACTATTAGATGTCGGGGTGTTGACCTATTTTTATTGATTCTGAGGGGGGTTCTCTGTGCTTCCTGGATTTTGATGCCTGTTTCCTTCCCCAAATTAGGGAAGTTCTCTGCTATAATTTGCTCCATTATACCTTCTGCCCCTCTCTCTCTTTCTTCTTCTGGGATCCCAATTATTCTAATAGTGTTTCATCTTATGGTATCACTTACCTCTTGAATTCTGCCCTCGTGATCCAGTAGTTGTTTATCTCTCTTTTTCTCAGCTTCTTTATTTTCCATCATTTGGTCTTCTGTATCACTGATTCTTTCTTCTGCCTCATTTATCCTAGCAGTTAGAGCCTCCATTTTTGATTGCACCTCATTAATAGCCTTTTTGATTTCAACTTGGTTAGATTTTAGTTCTTTTATTTCTCCAGAAGGGGTTTCTCTAATATCTTCCATGCTTTATTCAAGCCCAGCTAGTATCTTTATAATCGTCATTCTGAACTCTACTTCCGACATCTTACTAATGTCCGTATTGATTAGGTCCCTGGCAGTTGGTACTGCCTCTTGTTCTTTTTTTTTGAGGTCATTTTTTCCGTCTTGTCATTTTGTCCAGAGGAAAACAGATGAATGAGAGAACAAAATGCTAACAGGGTAACAACAACTCAAAAAAAAATACACACTAAACAAATCAGAAGAGATCTGAAACTGGGGTAAAAGAAAGAAAGAAAGAAAAAAAGAATATGATCAAATATGATCAGGCTGGTGCATAGATCAGTGCCACACACTAGATTTTGGGCATATTTTGGTCTGTTAGAAGAAACTGCATCCCAAAATTTTAAAGAAAGAGAAGCTTATGTATGTACAAAAATAAGGGTACATACGATGAAGGGATGGATATGACTGTAAAGATGAAAATTATAAAAGATTTTATAAAAGGAATTGATAAGAAGTTGGTTGAAAAAAAGAAAGAAGAAAAATAAAAAAAAAAAAGGGAGAGAATGTGATCAGGCCAGGGACTAGAACAAAGCCATACACTAGAGATTTAGGGTATATTTTGGTCTGTTAGAAGAAACTGTAATCCAAAATTTTAAAGAGAGAACAATATATATATATATATATACCAAAAACAAGGTTAACTACTATGAAGGGATAGAATAGGACTCTAAAAATGAAAAATAAAGAAGATTTTTTAAAAAGGGATCAATAAGATGTTGGTTAAAAAAGGGAAAAAGAAAAATTCAAAAAAAAAAGAAAATTCAAAAAATTAACTTTGAAAGACTAAAGAATCATGGTAAAAAAGCTATGAATTCTCTGTGCAGTATTCCCCTAGCGCTGGAGTTCTGCCATTCTCATTGATCAATAAACTTGGTCTTGGCTGGCTGTTCTTGCTGATCTTCTGGGGGAGGGGCCTGTTGCTGTGGTTCCCAAATGTCTTTGCCGGAGGCAAAATTGCCCCGCCCTTGCCATTCCAGGCTAAGTAATCTGCTGGGTTTTGCTCTCAGGAGCTTTTGTTCCCTGTGAGCTTTCCGTACAGCTTTGGAGCCCGAGAGTGAAAATGGCGGCCTCCCAATCTCGGCCCCGGAGGAGCTGAGAATTCGGGGTCCCGCTCCTCAGTGAGCCCCCAGAGAAAAGCAGTCAGTCACTCCCGTCTCCCCGGTCTCCGGCCACACTCATGCTCACCCAGCCTGTGACCAAGCATTTCTATCTCTGGCACCCGACCCTGTGTGGAGTCTCCAAACCCAGCAGATCCCTGTGGTGTGCTCCCACGCTGCTCCTCCCAGGGGAGGAAGAGGAGTCTCCCCAGATCTGCCGCTTTTTGGGTCCCTGCTGGAGGAGCAGTGGCCTGACTGTGCCGCGGATCACAGTTTATGGCAACCCCGAGCTGAGAGCCCGCTCCTCGGCTCCGTCTCTGCAGCTGCTTCCCCGCTCCGATACCTGGGAGCTCTGCTGCACTCAGGCACCCCCAGTCTTTCTGTGACCCCGAGGGTCCTGAGACCACACTGTCCCATGAGGGCTCCACCCCCCGTTTAGCCACTGGAGCGACGTCCCTCAGTGGAGCCGACTTCTAAAAGTTCCGATTTTGTGCTCCGCTGCTCTATCACTTGCCAGTAGCGGCTGACAGGCACCCACTCCCCCGCCATCTATCTTCCCGAATATCGCCTTGGATTCTCTTCTCCGCACATCCTACCTTCCAGAAAGTGGTCCTTTTCTGTTCAGAGAGTTGCTGCTATTCTTTTCTTCGATCTCCTGTTGAGTTCGTAGGTGTTCAGAATGGTTTAATGCCTATCTAGCTGAATTCCTGGGACCAGATGAAATCTAGGTCACCTACTCCTCCGCCATCTTGCTCCTCCCCCCATATTATAATTCTTAAAAGAATAAGCCCTACTTCTCTTAATTCTTGTTAGAGTCATCATTTGTTATGTCCACCTGAAAACCACAAAATGCTAACTGATGAATACAGATAGTTGAATTAATATAATAAATGATGGCCAAGAAAATTCAGGATAAGTATGCAATGAATGTAACCTATTGTCTTGTAAAGTTTTCTGTAACTTAATACAATTTTCTCTATCAGAAATCGTCTAACAGAAACAAAAACAGAAATCTGTAATATATTTTATAACTAAATTATCATATAAATACACTGCCATGTTAAAGAAAGGAAGATTTAAAAATTTAAATGAGGAGCTGAAAATAGTTTTCCTAACTTAAAAGTGACATTTGGGACAGGGGTTTCTCTAATTGAAGTGTTTTCTTTCTATCTTAAAGCATCCGATGAGTAACAAAAATCTCATTCTTTTTCACATAAAAATCTATGCACCATGGTAAATATAACCTAACTCCTCCAATATTAAGGCAATAAATATTTTGCAAAAGTTTTTAAGATGCTGAAGCTTGAGAACCAATAGGAATTGAACATGCTAGTGATGGAAGAGAAATAGAGAAATTGATTGCAAACCCATTATTAGTTTACAAGTCAAAACATGTTTTCCAGTTATCAGTAGTAGCCATAGAAGGTTTCTACACTTGCAGAATTATTCATTGAGGGGCTTATTTTAGGTCAGACAATCAGCATTTACTACCAATATGCTGTAATTAAGCAATACTAATGTATGGAAAATATAAACTCATAAAAGGATACATCATAGAGAAGGCCCTTAGTATGGTATAAAAATGGTCCCATGAAGGCAGAGATGGGTTTTGCTTCTCCTGGAACCCTTAAGAGTCATGACTGGTGCACAGTAGGTGCTGAATGATTAAATGAATGAATTTTCTTTATAAAGGTGAGGGTTTTAGTACAGTTTCACTGACCTCTCCCCATCCCTAATGACACAGAGAAGCACTTTAAGACCATCTCTGTTCCTGCAGTGTGTGCAGATCCAGGAAAGCTAAGTGAGCATTAGGGATGCGTTCTCATCCCACTCTCCCACTAACTCCTTATAAGTCTTAGGGTAAGTGAGGTGACCATTCTGGCTATCAACTCCCTCATCCATAAACTTCAGTGACTGCAATAAATGAACTATAATCCAGTTGAGAATTCTTTTTAAAAGCTGGTTTTCTAAGGCCACTTAAAATATGATTTGTTGTATACAAATTTGGATCATTTAAACCTTCAGAAACATACTTATGAGGCAAAACCAGAGACACACATAGCTATAATTCTGAACACTTTCCCCCTGTAGGACAGTATTTTACATAACACTGACATATAAGCAGAAGCTTTAAATATTTATAGCAAATAAAATATCTAACTTTAGAAAAAATAGGCATATTACTTTATATTCTAATATCTATAGATGATTTTAATGGTCAAATTCCCATGTATGAACTTTATTTTATTTTTGTAGTAGAAATCTGTGATTTCCCCCTCATCGTCAAGCTATTCACATCCTATAGCAATCACATGCTTACCTGTCTCTCTCCCCTTACTGGACTGTGAGCTCTATGAAGACCTAGTAAAGTATGTAGAGACTGATATCTGGAACAACCGATTCTTAATCCTCTTGCAGCCTGCCCAGACACTACCTACTCAATCTCCTTGACTGGAAATGCAAGCTCATATGATTAAAAAAAAAAAAAAAGGGTCCAAAATTTTCTTAAAGAATTAACTGGAATTACATAATTTTAGAATTTGAAGACGAAGGGTAAACAAACTTACCTGGGCAAGCTTACGCTTTTCTATATTTCCTCCCTTTTCATTGTGTAATGTGTAAACTGGTGTATACTGTACAGAACCAGAACAGGTTCCATAACCTTCTTCATTTTCCTACACATTAGGAAATACACAAGTTAATTATTTTAAAATACTCCTTGTATTACTTTTGGACAAACTATCTGATACAGATGCAAATAGCAAAATAACACGTCAGATGTAAGTTTAAAAAATCTATTTAGGATGAAAATGCATTTTTCTATATTTTGAATTAATAATTTCCAAAATAATCTCTATTTTGAATAATTTGAATAAAATTTATATAAGGATTACTCTCCATCATAAAAATGGAAGTTTTAAGTAATATTTTTTCTTCAAGGATAGAAACTCAAAACAACTGACAAAAATCCGCAAAGATATAAGTAATCAAATCAAAAATACATATACGTACACATAAATATTCATATATATGCAACATTCATAGATTCAAATACATATCTTCAAAAAAATCTTTTATTAATTAAGAACATGCTTCAAATTAAAGTAGCGACTACTGGAAAGATCCTATAAAGATGGTATTCCTGGCTTAATTCTGCACCAAAGATCATCTTTTTAAAGAAATTCTCGGCTTGAAGCAAGAATTTCAATTGTGATATCAAGGCAATCAACTTTATGAAAACATACATCCTGTTAAAGCATCTTTGAAGATCTCTGTTGTTCTGTGTTAAAATATGCAAACGATAAAGAGATTATTCAGTGGATGCATACAGAATGGCAGATAGTTGCCAGAGGGCTTGTTATGAAAAATACATTGTTGAACAAAGGGCTAAGCATATTTCAAACGTCATTAAAAACATAAATCTCGTGTGATTTGTAAAGTATAAGCTTCAAACTAATGTAAGAATCAAGGAAGAACGAAAAGAAGAATATGACATACCTTGTGTTTTAGCTTACTCTTCACTTCCTTTATTCCCTGCTTTGCATGATTTTTTGCCTAGAAAAAGGTAACACAAGTGTCTGGCTCAGCATGGTTCTATTACCATTTAAAGAGTAAGCAGATGAGCTCTCACTTCATGAAATTTGCTAACTTCATATTACTTAGAAAAAGAACAAATTATAATCTAAAACTTAATTTTCAGGAAGACCACATCACTTACTATTATATCTAAATTAGTGAAAACATGATTAGTCTATGTTTGCATCCTAATATCATACAAAGGCTAACATTTAGCCTGTTTGCCTCCCCAACTATAGAAAACACAGGAGTCAATCAGATTACTACCATCCAGTCTTAATTTGAAATTGTGATTAACTGGGGGTGAAAAGAAGAATGCACATCATCACAGCAGCAGGCTATTTGGGCAAATGTTTGGACTTTAAGAAACTCAGGCACCTTTACAAAGCTTTATTAAAATGCTCTTACAGGCAGACACGAGTTTTTATTAACAGAGATACCTTAATGTTATGGCTATTTCATGCCCAGTTTTTCTGGTACAAATTAAAGGTCACTTAACAGAAGATGCTATCCTCATGCTCCATAGGGACTCTGACTGCAGCATTTGAGCTTCTCAGGTGCTGATGTGATTCCTGTGGAATATAACTTAACACAAGTAACTGGGGACCTTCCTTAAACCTTGGCCTTTATTCCACTGGAAATTCCCACTCAGAGTGGCCAGAGTGGAAAAGAAAGGAAACTCACATTTATGTTGTGTTTCCTCAGTATATGACTATGTGCTGGGTACCTAGCATATATTAGCTCATTTAATCATCACAAGTCTCTAAAGTTAGTACTATTATTATTACATTTTACAAATAAGGAAAGTGACTCAGAGGGGATCAGTCTGCATAGCCTAGGTTCAAATCTGGGTCCATTTCATTTCTAAGTCCAACTTCTCACCATCAAAAAGGAGAAGGAAGAACTAAGGTTTTAAAAATATATCCACTGAATATAAGCCTTACAAGAGAAAAGGCATCATGAGTCTCATTCTACAGACATGGAAGCTAAGGTCATAGAGACTTAAGACTTTCCAACTCTAGGTGGTTCTTGCTAGAACTCAAGGAGTGTTCTTGCTCCTTCTACCAAACCACCCTGCTTTCCCAATTACTTCTAGGAAGAGTGAATATGTCTTCCCAAGTTCATTTAGGGGACGGCTCTTATTTCTTTGCTGTTAATATCTGTAGTACCTAATACAGTATTTGGCATATAGTAATTGCTCAATTTATGTCTTGAACTCAAATAAACAACTATTTCTTTATTGCAAATGAGGCAAAATCAAAACATATTATACATAGTAAAAGATAACCTAAAAAGCCAAATAACACTAAATTGTATTCCTGTGGCTCTTTAGAATTAAAGCCGTTTCACATTCATTGTTTTATTGGTAAAGCCACTTAATCTATTTAAAGGGTCCCATATTAATCCCTACATTTTCATTAGGTAAAAATGAATAATTACCAAGAAAATATTCCGGCTTCCATCTCCTAGAACTTGTATCGATCTTTGCTCTTGTTTTGTTTATATTCTAACTTATCTAAGTATCTTCTATTCTTTCAAAATTCATTTGATTCACACTAATCTTTGCAGATGCTTCTAAGTGTATAGAGTTGAATCTAGTGTCTGTAATCCATGTACTGATTCATTTAAATGGCTGCTGCCCTACCTTTTCCACTGACCTCTTTCAGACTATCTGGAACATGGGGTACAGGTTCTCTCTATCCTTTTTAATACCAAGCTGAAAAGAAGCAATAAACAAGTATTCTCTACAGAGAAGCATCCAGCAAATGGCTTTAGTTAATAATTTAAAAGGCAAAAACGTAACAAGATAGTTGACTCAGAAAATCTTTTAGCCAAATCAATTACGTATTCACTTTACGGTTATTTTTAGATTTCTAAGAAAAGTGTACATGTTAATTCTAGTTTTCTTTATGGTTTCTAAAAGCATAGAAAAAATGAGAGCATAAAAAGCATAGAGAAAATGTTCTAAGGATAGAAGAACTGTTCTAAGAATAGGACAAAACCATTATTTCCTTCAACAAATACATATTCAGTCCCTCTGTAGTATGTCCAAAACAGAGCGAAGGGACCATGACACAAACATAAAACTAGCAGGGACAGTGCCTCTGTCACTCGCACTATGTGCCACCCTCACTGCTCTACAAATAACCAGTACAATGCCTAGTTCCTAAGAAGTACTCAGATAACTGACCGAATGAAACAGTTTAAAACATGGTTCCCAGTTTTTAAAAATTTACTATCTATGGAAAATCAAGTAAATAAATTCTGTTAAAGCCATACGGGAGAGATCAGAAGTTTTGTTCATAGTAATCTGTGGTCAAAGGAGGAAGTTCAAGAGTTCATATTTCAGAATATGAGCAACCTGGAAAGATGTTTTAGGTACAACTACGGAAGTCACAAACTGACTTTACTTGTCCCAAACCTCTTGACTTCTTGATTCATGTGCAACACGATTATGAGATAAATGATGAAAGCAATTAAGTATATTCTGAAGACCTTAACTGGCCTGAAATTAGTTTAGGGAATAATCTTCCACAGAGCAGAATTTTAACTTGGGAACATTTTACTGTTCTGCAGAAAATAAAACACTCTACTGATTAGAAAGATAAAAATACGAATAATGAATAGGTTTTGAACATGTTTATTTCTGGGTTTTTGTGGAAAATATAAGTGAAATTAAGGAGAAAAACATATTTAGCAAAATAATACAACACAATTTCTCTAAGACTGAGGAAAAGCTTCAAGTGTTTGTTCAAGAATAAAATGAAGGGCACTTGACTGAGAAACCTTTTATACAATCTTAAGTGAACGTGAGAAACAAGGCTAGTTTGATGTTTCACATGGCAGCCATGTGTTATTTCATTGTAAAAAAATAAAATCTCTCTAAAAACTGTATATAAATCAAACCATCAGTATTATAGAGTAAGATAGTGACATACTCAGAGAGGTTTTCCAGAAAAACTATGAAACAACCAAACAAAATGCAGAGCCTGATGTTTCCCAGGCAAAATGACAACCTCTTTCTATGATAAGGCTTCAAACAGTTCAGAATTTTGGCACCATATTTTTGAATCCACTCTGTAGATTAGCTTTCCTACTATAAAATGTAATCTTTGAAATCGATTTTTTTAACAGTAATGGTGGCTACATATATGTCATAATTGTAAGTCAAAACAAGAATGTAAGTTCTAAGCTTATTAAAATTTATTATTCCATTATTAACTCAATCACATCAGTTCCTTTACTGAGAAAGCATTTGAAGATAAACTCCTATAAAATCAAACTATTGCCCTCGGGTGCCTGGGTGGCTCAGTTGGTTGAGCCTTGGACTCTTGATTTCTGCTCAGGTCATGATCTCAGGGTCATGAGATTGAGCCCAGCATTGGGTTCGTGTTCAGCGTGGAGTCTACTTGAAATTCTCTCTCCTTCCTCTGACCCTCCCCCCGCCTGCACATGCTGTCTCTCTCTCTCAAATAAATAAATAAATAAAATCTTAAAAAAAAACAACTATGACCCTGAATATTTTTAGAAATAAAAAAAATATATATGACCTACTACATTTAAAAAATTACTGGATACCAACCCACTAGCTCCAACTAGTTTAATATTAGAGATAAAGATGCACGCAGGTAAAACAAGTGCTGAAACAGAGGTAACACATACTGGCCCAATGAGGACCCAAAAGATATATGAACCCTTATTGTGTGGGCCTGGACATCTTATACGGAAATAGCTAATGCCTAAGCTAAGTCTTATAGGATGATTAGTGTTTACTGGGTTTTGGATAAAATCCAAGAATAAATGCTCCAGTTAGTAGAAGTGGATTATATAAGAATAGAGGCAGAAAAGAACATCTTGCATTCATGAAATGAGGAGTAGCTCAGTATCTTTAGCGATACGGCAGGCTCTAGGGTTTGGGGTGAATGGGAAGGACACAAGAGGAATCAAGTCTTGAAGGGTCTTTGCTATTATATTAAAGAGATTTTTAGTTTTTATTAATTATTTTTTATTGCTATTGATATGGCTATTTTTATTTTACTATCAGCCATGGAGAATCACTGAAGAATTTTAATTATGGAGTCGGGCATCTTTGAGGGAAGAGAACTTGCCATATTTTTCTATTTTTTCTTACTTAAGCCTCAAGTATATCATGAGAATTTAAAGTATGTTGCTAAATGAAAGAATCAAATCTTTAAAAATGGCACTTCATTATGGACTATTTCAATCTAAGTGCACAATTTTACTGACAGTTTTAAAATAAACTGAAGAATTGTTTTTAGATTATATAAAGGGAATATCCTTTCTATACAATAGTTTTAATAACTGAATTCACTTCAGTCAATATTAACTCTAAATTTTTTAAAGCTTTTTTTTTTTTTAAAGATTTTATTTATTTATTTGAGAGAGAGAATGAGAGAGAGAGAGAGCATGAGATGGGGGAGGGTCAGAGGGAGAAGCAGACTCCCCGCTGAGCAGGGAGCCCAATGCGGGACTCCATCCCGGGACTCCAGGATCATGACCTGAGCCGAAGGCAGTCGCTTAACCAACTGAGCCACCCAGGCGCCCTAAAGCTTTTTTAAAAGAAAAAATAGAAGTATTCTAGATTTACATGTCTGTCAGCTAGGGAAATGTATAATTTTATCAATAGAATTTTTAAACATCAAAAGAAAACTTACAAATTTATATGCTGTCCGTACAGCTGGAGTTGCTTTGGTCATTGCTGTGTTAAACAGTGCACCTCCTTTCTGCAAAGAAAAAACAGAAACATATTTCCAAAAATTTTAAACCAGGCTGTCCTGAAAACAAAGCATTATTAATAGTATGGGAAAAGAACTTTTCTCACAAATTAAAGACCTACAGAAATTATGTCACATTAAGTGTTTTCAAGCTTTTATATACTATAGTAATTTCTGACAAAATGTAAACATTCTACTCTGTTCTTTTAGTTGGTGTAATACACAATTTAAAAATAATTTCATCTTTGCAGTTTAGGCAGACTTGAGCAACATGACAAGTAATAAGTATATATTTAAAACTTAATAAAAAGAACTACAAGAAACTGTTTAATTGCTTTAAGGTTGGGCAATAAAGCCTAAATCTGTGGAGGCAAGTTTTACATTTTAAAAAATCATATTAACTTATTAGAGAAATCCTTTCTGGAGAACTAAAAGAACTAAAATCTAACCAAGTCAAAATCAAAAAGGCTATTAATGATGTGCAATCAAATATGGGGGCACTAACTGCTAGGATAAATGAGGCAGAAGAAAGAATCAGTGATACAGAAGACCAAATGATGGAAAATAAAGAAGCTGAGAAAAAGAGAGATAAACAACTACTGGATCACGAGGGCAGAATTCAAGAGATAAGCGATACCATAAGATGAAACAACATTAGAATAATTGGGATCCCAGAAGAAGAAGAAAGAGAGAGAGGGGCAGAAGGTATAATGGAGCAAATTATAGCAGAGAACTTCCCTAATTTGGGGAAGGAAACAGGCATCAAAATCCAGGAAGCACAGATAACCCCTCTCAAAATCAATAAAAATAGGTCAACACCCCGACATCTAATAGTAAAACTTACGAGTCTCAGAGACAAAGAGAAAACACTGAAAGCAGCTTGGGAGAAGAGATATGTAACCTACAATGGTAGAAACATTAGATTGGCAACAGACCTATGCACAGAGACCTGGCAGGCCAGAAAGGACTGGCAGGATATATTCAGAGCACTAAATGAGAAAAACATGCAGCCAAGAATACTATATCCAGCTAGGCTGTCATTGAAAATAGAAGGAGAGATCAAAAGCTTCCAGGACAAACAAAACCTAAAGGAATTTGCAGACACGAAACCAGCCCTACAAGAAATCTGGAAAGGGGTCCTCTAAGCAAAGAGAGAGCCTAAAAGCAACATAGACCAGAAAGGAACACAGACAATACAGTAACAGTCACCTTACAGGCAATACAATGGCACTAAATTCCTATCTTTCAATAGTTACCCTGAATGTAAATGGGCTAAATGCCCCAATCAAAAGACACAGGCTATCAGATTGGATTAAAAAACAAGACCCATCGATATGCTGTCTGCAAGAGACTCATTTTAGACTCAAAGACACCCCCAGATTGAAAGTGAGGGGGTAGAAAACCATTTACCATGCTAATGGACACCAAAAGAAAGCTGGGGTGGCAATCCTTCTATCAGACAAATTAGATTTTAAACTGAAGACTGTAATAAGAGATGAGGAAGGACACTATATCCTACTTAAAGGGTCTATCCAACAAGAAGATCTAACAATTGTAAATATCTATGCCCCTAACATGGGAGCAGCCAATTATATAAGGTAATTAATAACAAAAGCAAAGAAACACATCAACAACAATACAATAATAGTGGGGGACTTTAAAAGCCCCCTCACTGAAATGGACAGATCATTTAAGCAAAAGATCAACAACGAAATAAAGACTTTAAATGACACACTGGACCAAATGGACTTCATGGACATATTCAGAACATTCCATCCCAAAGCAACGGAATACACATTCTTCTCTAGTGCCCATGGAATATTCTCCAGATTGATCACATCCTAGGTCACAATCAGGTCTCAACTGGTACCAAAAGATTGGGATCATTCCCTGCCTATTTTCAGACCACAATGCTTTGAAACTAGAACTCAATCACAAGAGGAAAGTCGGAAAGAACTCAAATACACGGAGGCTAAAGAGCATCCTATTAAAGAATGAATGGGTCAACCAGGAAATTAAAGAAGAATTAAAAAAATTCATGGAAACCAATGAAAATGAAAACATAACTGTTCAAAATCTTTGGGATGCAGCAAAGGCAGTCCTAAGAGGAAAGTATAGAGCAATACAAGCCTTTCTCAAGAAACAAGAAAGGTCTCAAACACACAACCTAACCCTACACCTAAAGGAGCTGGAGAAAGAACAGCAAATAAAGCCTAAACCCAGCAGGAGAAGAGAAATAATAAAGATCAGAGCAGAAATCAATGAAATAGAAACCAAAAGAACAGTAGAACAGATCAACGAAACTAGGAGCTGGTTCCTGAAAGAATTAACAAGATTGATAAACCCCTGGCCAGACTTATCAAAAAGAAAAGAGAAATGACCCAAATCAACAAAATCAGGAATGAAAGAGGAGAAACCACAACCAACACCAAAGAAATACAAACAATTATAAGAACATATTATGAGCAACTCTATGCCAGCAAATTAGATAACCTGGAAGAAATGGATGCATTCCTAGAGATGTATCAACTACCAAAACTGAACCAGGAAGAAATAGAAAACCTGAACAGACCTATAACCACTAAGGAAATTGAAGCAGTCATCAAAAATCACCCAACAAACAAAAGCCCAGGGCCAGATGGCTTCCCAGGGGAATTCTACCAAACATTTCAAGAATTAATACCTATTCTTCTGAAACTGTGCCAAAAAATAGAAATGGAAGGAAAACTTCCAAACTCATTTTATGAGGCCACCATTACCTTGATCCCAAAACCAGACAAAGACCCCATCAAAAAGGAGAATTACAGACCAATATCCCTGATGAACATGGATGCAAAAATTCTCACCAAAATACTAGCCAATAGGATCCAACAGTACATTAAAAGGATTATTCACCACGACCACGTGGGATTTATCCCTGGGCCGCAAGGTTGGTTCAACATCCACAAATCAATCGTGATACAATACATTAACAAAAGAAAGAACAAGAATCATATGATCCTCTCAATAGATGCAGAAAAAGCATTTGACAAAGTACAGCATCCTTTCTTGATCAAAACTCTTCAGAGTATAGGCATAGAGTGTACATACCTCAATATCATAAAAGCCATCTATGAAAAACCCACAGCGAATATCATTCTCAATGGGGAAAAGCTGAGAGCTTTCCCCCTAAGGTCAGGAACGTGGCAGAGATGTCCACTATCACCACTGCTATTCAACATAGTATTGGAAGTCCTAGCCACAGCAATCAGACAACAAAAAGAAATCAAAGGCATCCGAATCGGCAAAGAAGAAGTCAAACTCTCACTCTTTGCAGATGATATGATACTTTATGTGGAAAACCCAAAAGACTCCACCCCAAAACTGCTAGAACTCATACAGGAATTCAGTAAAGTGGCAGGATATAAAATCAATGCACAGAAGTCAGTGACATTCCTATACACCAACAACAAGACAGAAGAAAGAGAAATTAAGGAGTCGATCCCATTTACAATTGCACCCAAAACCATAAGATACCTAGGAAAAAATCTACCCAAAGAGGCAAAGGATCTGTACTCAGAAAACTATAAAATACTCATGAAAGAAATGGAGGAAGACACAAAGAAATGGAAAAACGTTCCATGCTCATGGATTGGAAGAACAAATATTGTGAAGATGTCAATGCTACCTAGAGCAATCTACACATTCAATGCAATCCCCATCAAAATACCATCCACTTTTTTCAAAGAAATGGAACAAATAATCCTAAAATTTGTATGGAACCAGAAAAGACCCCGAATAGCCAGAGGAATGTTGATTAAGAAAAGCAAAGCTGGCGGCATCACAATTCCGGACTTCCAGCTCTATTACAAAGCTGTCATCATCAAGACAGTATGGTACTGGCACAAAAACAGACACATCAATCAATGGAACAGAACAGAGAGCCCAGAAATGGACCCTCAACTCTATGGTTAACTCATCTTTGACAAAGCAGGAAAGAATGTCCAATGGAAAAAAGACAGTCTTTTCAACAAATGGTGTTGGGAAAATTGGATAGCCACATGCAGAAGAATGAAACTGAACCATTTCCTTACACCACACACAAAAATAGACTCCAAATGGTTGAAAGACCTAAACGTGAGACAGGAGTCCATCAAAATCCTAAAGGAGAACACAGGCAGCAACCTCTTCGACCTCAGCTGCAGCTACTTCCTCCTAGAAACATCGCCAAAGGCAAGGGAAGCAAGGGCAAAAATGAACTATTGGGACTTCATCAAGATAAAAAGCTTTTGCAAAGCAAAGGAAACAGTCAACAAAACCAAAAGACAACCGACAGAATGGGAGAAGATATTTGCAAATGACATATCAGATAAAGGGCTAGTATCCAAATCTATAAAGAACTTATCAAACTCAACACCCAAAGAACAAAGAATCCAATCAAGAAATGGGCAGAAGACAGGAACAGACATTTTTCCAAAGAAGACATCCAAATGGCCAACAGACACATGAAAAAGTGCTCAAGATCGCTCGGCATCAGGGAAATCCAAATCAAAACCTCAATGAGATAGCACCTCACACCAGTCAGAATGGCTAAAATTAACAAGTCAGGAAATGACAGATGTTGGCGGGGATGTGGAGAAAGGGGAACCCTCCTACACTGTTGGTGGGATTGCAAGCTGGTGCAGCCGCTCTGGAAAACAGTACAGAGGTTTCTCAAAAAGTTGAAAATAGAGCTACCATACGATCCAGCAATTGCACTACTGGGTATTTACCCCAAAGGTACAAAAGTAGGGATCCGAAAGGGTACGTGCACCCCGATGTTTATAGCAGCAATGTCCACAATAGCCAAACTGTGGAAAGAGCCAAGATGTCCATCAACAGATGAATGGATAAAGAAGAGGTGGTATATATATACAATGGAATATTATGCAGCCATCAAAAGGAATGAGATCTTGCCATTTGCAAAGACGTAGATGGAACTGGAGGGTATTATGTTGAGTGAAGTAAGTCAAACAGAGAAAGACATGTATCATATGACTTCACTGATATGAGGAATTCTTAATCTCAGGAAACAAACTGAGGTTGCTGGAGTGGGGGGTGGGCTGGGAGGGATGGGGTGACTGGGTGATAGACACTGGGGAGGGTATGTGCTCTGGTAAGCGCTGTGAATTGTGCAAGACTGTTGAATCTCAGATCTGTACCTCTGAAACAAATAATGCAATATACGTTAAGAAAAAAAAAAAGAAGATAGCAGGAGGGGAAAAATGAAGGAGGGGGAAATCGGAGGGGTGGACGAACCATGAGAGACGATGGACTCTGAAAAACAAACTGAGGGTTCTAGAGGGGAGGGAGGTGGGAGGATGGGTTAGCCTGGTGATGGGTATTAAAGAGGGCACATTCTGCATGGAGCCCTGGGTGTTATGCACAAACAATGAATCATGGAACAGTACATCTAAAACTAATGATGTAATGTATGGGGATTAACAATAAAAAATTTTTAAAAAATCGTATTAACAACAAGCACATGACCAGAAATGATAAAACTCCCCTCAAATCATACTTTTCCCTCCTAATTCCCATGTTCTAGGATATAAGTTGACAATAACATCTTGCTTTTCAAAACGAGCCAATTTTCTCTGGACAAAAGCTTTCCATTTTAAAATTATATTTATGAATATCATATAAAATAAAAATACTTAAAATGTGAAAAAATATACAAACATTTCAACTATTGCCAATAAACAGCATAAGTATAAGCAGCTTCCTTTTACTGAACATTGCTCCATATATGTTTGAGTGAAGGAGGAAGAAACAGTGAAGGGTTATCATTACCTTGACTGTATGCACCCATTGTTGATATGACCTCGGGTTTCCTGGAAAATATAAAAATAAGATGTCAGGAATATTTGATCTAAAATAAATCCATAAACTAAAATTCATTAAGAACTAATATTTCCAGGATTTTAGCAGGCAAATTTTGTTTATCAGCAGTGTTGTGACAGAAGCAATGGTATTGTAAGAACTATTAAATTGCTCTTAGGAACGCAGTGATTAGAATGTTTAAGAACAGACATTTTTTTCTTTACTCACATATAAAGGTAATATGCTAAAATATTCTATCTTCTTTCATTTTAATATGACATTCGGAGGGGGAAAATATACCCTCTTTTTTGAAATCCAAGATGCCTGTGTCTTTTTACTAATTTTTCAATGTTTTATGTCTATATTGTCTTGTAAAAGTTTGCCTCTTCTACGCAACTGGGTTCGTTTAAAAGTAATACTGCAAGTGGGGCGCCTGGGTGGCTCAGTTGGTTGAGCGTCTGCCTTTGGCTCAGGTCATGATCCTGGAGTCCCGGGATCGAGTCCCACATCGGGCTCCCTGCTTGGCGGGGAGTCTGCTTCTCCCTCTGACCCTCCCCCCTCTCATGTGCTCTCTCTCATTCTCTCTCTCTCAAATAAATAAAATCTTAAAAAAAAAAAAAGGAATACTGCAGTGCATAGGGAAAGAAAAAACTAGACGGGAATTTTAAAATGCAAAGAAACTTGAAGACAAAAAAAGATTATCTATGGTTTTTAGCTATAAATTAATGGATCGCAAATTTTACTGTAATGCAATACAGTCATAGTTCTGAAGATATTCTCTAGTTGTAAATCCAAGTTTGAAAGATACTACCCAAGGAAATATGAAGCAAATGAAGGTTTTAGTCTATAAAACATTATGGTTATTAGAAAGTTCAAATGCTGACAAAGTTCTTTTTCTTTTTTTTTAAGTTTTTATTCAAGTTCCAGTTGTTAACATACAGAGTAATATTAGTTTCAGGTGTACAATACAGTGACTCAGCACTTCCATACAACATCCGGCGCTCATCACAACAAGTGCACTCCTTAAAACCAGTTCTAATAAAACTAGTAATCACATGTTTGGCTCCAAGTATGGTAATTTAATCAATAAAATGATATCAGAAGGCAAAAAAAGGAACACAATCTCAACTAATGTTTAATATCAACTGACTTAGATTTCATCGGCCTTCTTGGTTTAAATGCTTAAAAAACAAAGTCCTGATGGCTACTCCAAGTACAAGTAATCCCTAAAACAGATTATGGTCTCCTCTTTTTTTAATTGCAGTATAGTTGACATATAACATCATATTATTTTCAGATATAGAGCATAATGATTCAATATTTGTATATATTGCAAAATGATCACCACATAAATCTAGTTAACATCTATCACCACCTATGTTCTCTACTTGCATGTAGTTGTGTTCTTTTAAAAAATTCATTCCCTTGCTGTTATAAAATAGAAGCTGAATGATCCCAGCCCAAGAACTGATTTCCAGCTGCTGTCTTTGCACTCCTAACCAACATCAGACAAAATGTGTCCAGCTCTAATATGACTCCTGTTATTAAACCTTTCTCTAATTCAAAGAAAAAAATCAAGAAATAACCCCCATTGTGAAAAACATCTCTTACTACTCAGCACTGCACTTCACTTTTCTGGAAGAAAATACCTGGGCAAAAATAATATTTTTTTCTAATCTTATGAAATGATTATAGCAAAATGTGTCTACTCAAAATAACCTCTGTAAATAAAATCTGCACTGTTAAAAAACCATGAATTTCAGGTGGTATTTGTCCTAAACAATTTTTTAATGATATTTCCTTTGTAACATAACAAAAAAATTCAAGTTATTCAAGTTATTCTTTATTTCTAAGGAGAGTTTATTAACAAAAAAATAAACAGTATATCTTTACCCAGATTGTTCATATACTTTTACCTCTCTGCTAAAGGTTCTCATCAGTTCATATACTTAATAACTTCTCTATTAAAAATGGGTGGGTAGAAATCACAAATTTAAGACTTGGTTGTTATTTATAGTATTCTGGGAAGTGTTTTATTTTCATTCTTTTCCCAAAATAAATGGAAGAAAGTAGAAAGAGAAATACTAACTTCTATATGATAACTATTTAGCATTCTGGAACACTTATCAATCCAGAATATAATTTTTTAAAGCCTCTAAACTACAAAGAAAATTAGTATCATAAAACTTCAGAGCAGTTATAGAAAGGTCAGTGTCTTAAGAGTTATGAGGAATAAAAATAGCTCATATTCAGCTCTTCACAGGTCACAAAATGTTTTTACCTACATTCCCTTATCTGAGTTGTGTTTTTGTACTCTAAAATAGGCAAAGCACAATTCAATGAGAGGAAGTGGGCTTTGGAGTCCAATGATCCGAGAGTTCAAGGCCACTGTATCCTTGTAAACTATGGGATTTGGGACTAGATCTTTAACCTGGCTGCTACAATGTTACTTAGTACAGTACCTAGCACATCACAAACACACCAAAAACGTAAGTTATTGTCAGTAACTTGCCAAACGAGGAAACTGAAGGTTCTGAGGTAGCACATTATTTGCCCAAGGTCACAAAGATAGCAACTGAGAAAGAATAAGAATCTAGGTATTTGAATTCTTGGTTCTGTAGTCCTTCAACTCTGAAATTCTACCTCTTAAGACTGCTAAATAGAATATGATAAAACAGAGATTTCCCCTGTATCACTTCACACTAATTACATTAGAAATGAAAAGGGGCTGCTCAAAGCGGATACCTTGAGAAGAAATAGTTGACAGAATCACCAATAATAATCCAGAATTATATGCACAGGGGAAAACAGAAGTCCCTACATAAACTGCTTGAGATGACAGGGAAGCATGTGGTACAATTTAGGTAGATTCCTGTTAAAATTTTTTTTTAAAGATATTTGTTTCTTGGGGTGCCTGGGTGGCTCAGTCATTAAACGTCTGCCTTTGGCTCAGGTCATGAATCCGGGGTCCTGGGATCGAGCCCCGCATTGGGCTCCCTGCTCGGCAGGAAGGCCTGCTTCTCCCTCTCCCACTCTCCCTGCTTGTGTTCCCTCTCTCGCTATGTCTCTCTCTGTCAAATAAATAAAATCTTAAAAAAAAAAAAAAAAAGATATTTGTTTTTTTAAATTTAGTGCTTTTCAGATTGAAAGCTTCTATTTCCACAAAATTTATGAGACAAGTACATTATTTTAAAAAATATTTCTTGGGGCGCCTGGGTGGCTCAGTCGTTAAGCGTCTGCCTTCGGCTCAGGTCATGATCCTGGAGTCCCGGGATCGAGTCCCGCATCGGGCTCCCTGCTCGGCGGGAAGCCTGCTTCTCCCTCTCCCACTCCCCCTGCTTGTGTTCCTGCTCTATCTCTCTCTCTGTCAAATAAATAAATAAAATCTTTAAAAAAAAAAATATTTCTTAAAGGCTATTTTTCTTCTTAAAAATGAATCTGAATGCCAAAAAAAAAAAAAAAAATCTCTCAGTCCTTCCACTAAAGTCACTGGATTATGGAAATAACAAGCATTATTGAGGAAATTCCCAACACTGTTCTCATTAAACATACGAGTGATTTTCTCAAACTCAAGGACAAAGTATCTTTGTTTCCCACTTGTGCAAAGACTACTTCCTCAAATGTGTTTGCTTAAATTCCAGTAATCTGTAGTTACTTCTCAAAAAAATATATAAATTTATCTAAATTGTTCAGGAAAGCCAGAAAAATGCCACTAAAACGGGTAACTACCTACTACCTTTTCAAATTCTCTTGGTGCCTCAGTCAGTACAAAAAAGAAAGAGAATTAAATAAAAGACTGATCAGATTATGTCAGGAAACTAATGAAGCAACAAATGCTAATGAAGAATAACTATATGCTTCTATATAAAAATCAATCTGAAAATGTCTCTCCTTTTTAAAGTTTAGATAACTGGAAGTGGATTTAAAAAACTAGTCTTATTTTAAATGAAAAAAATACGCAAAAAACCCCACCCCATGTTCTTAACTACTCAATATTCCTTAGCTGCTTTTTCATAAACCAATGTTTGTGTTTATCTAATTTCGTCCTTTGTTCTACTTGTGTCCACTTTTATTACCTTTTAGCCACTATGGGTATTCTTCCCTTTACACACTTCCTGATATTACTTTCCTCTTAAGGTTGATTATTCTACAAAGGTCTCATGAAAAAAATCAGGAGTAACAGGGATTTCTTTACAGTCCTGACCACCGGGATTTACAGGACAGAAAACAGTTTTTGGAGATCTGTATGCATTCAGGCTTTAACCATAGTTCTGATTCAATGTGAATCTAGGTTTGCTATGAATGACTGTCCTGCATTGTATATTCTTAACAAAGCCACAATAATTACAAAGTTCTACCATAGTCATATTCATTTTATCATCACCATATATAGACTGTATAAATAGAGTATATAAACTGCCATTGCAGTGACACAGAAAGGGGAGAAATTAGATGCTTCTCTGAAATTTCCTAATTATTTTTGCTTAAAGGAACATGATTTTTTCCTCAGCCTTAGTGAATGTTGATTTTTCTTACAGTGATCTTTCTTAGGGCTTTATGTATAAAAAATCTTCAACGGATAATCATGAGACAGGAATTTTACTTTATCCACTTGGAGTAGAGAAGGCTTGGGTAGTGCTCTTGTTTACTGAATGTCTTCTAATTAAGAAGATTTCTTATCACAAGAAAGCAATATATTATAGTTATTAAATCAAGAGCTTTGAACCCAGGCAGACACAGGTTGAGTTCAGCCTCTAGCACTACTAGCAGTGAGTTGGGGCAAATTGTTGAGATAAGTGCCCTCATAAAAATGGGGATGGGTAATCAAAATACCTCACAGGTGCTCTTGAGGATTACATGAGGTAAAATTTGTAGAGCTCTTATAAGAGATTCTGTCACATATTAATATTCAGTAAGTAGGAACAATTATAATTATTCTTACTATAACTAGGAGAGAAATGAGTTATAATAGTTCACTTCTTTGAAAAATAGTTTCATATCATGATATAGACATCCTTCTTACAAATGCAGTCTAAATGACAAATGTATTATGTTCTTTTATATATATATATGTCATTTATAAGAACATTACTAATTTTTATTAGATTATTCATATTTTTATTTCAAATCCTAATAAATTGTGCTTTATATTTTTCTAAGAATAATCTCTATGTATCTCTAAAATAATAACCTAAAATACAATGATTAAAAAATAACACTTGATAGCCAGGCATAATTTTTAATATATTTTCTTGCTGTACCTACTGAAATTAATACTTGTTGAACTATGTTTTCCTTTTGAATCAGTATTGCTCCCACCACCACCAAATTAAGATAAGCGTTCAAAACTTTTTTCATTTTAAGAAAGAAAAACAAAGTGGTTGGCCTGAAGTTGTACTGCAAATGTAGCAGTCTCTAAGTCAGATGCCAACTGGTGATCAGTATCCCATTCTTTTTTTTTTTTTTAAAGATTTTATTTATTCATTTGAGACACAGAGATACGGAGAGAGAGAGAAAGTATGAGCAGGGGGGAGACCGAGGGAGAGGGAGAAGCAGGCTCCCTGCCGAGCAGAAAGCCCGATGTGCGGGGCTTGATCCCAGGACCCCGGAATCATGACCTGAGCTGAAGGCAGACACCTAACCATCTGAGCCACCCAGGCACCCCAGTATCCCATTCTTTTTAAACCATAAGACCTTTAATGAAAAATTTTAGCAACCCCTCTCCCACCAGAAAAGACACCCACCTATCTTCTATTCTAGAACAGCGGTATCTGGACCAATGGTTAAGACTACAGAATTTAACTCTACAAAATGATCATAGTTCTACCCCATTACTGTCACAAGATGTCATCTTCAATTCCATATAAGATACTAGCCCCACGGGTCATAAAAATAATGAGACAGCAGTTATATAAATACTGAATAGATGCCTCAAGCAATTCGTCCAGGAGCTGACAATATTTTGCTTGTCTGAGTTGAAAAGTAAAAAAGCCTTATTTTAACACAAAAGTTCCACTGAAGCTAAATTTTTACCCATGAGCTGAGGAAAGCAAGGAGCTGAATGACTGCACACTTGGCTTACTTGCTGAGTCAAGTAAACTAAGTTTTTCCCAAAGCTAAATGCTTTCAATGAAATGCTATACTTATGCCAGACGAAGATCCATAAATGCTCAGTTCATTTGTACCTCTTTTAATGAACAAATTATCTCACTGGTTTTTGTATTTCTATGGTGCAAAAAATACATCTTATTTAAGAATAAAATTAAATTTGGGGAAATTTGTAGATGTGTACTCATTACTGTCTTTTCATGTTTTATTTCTCAATTCTAGGAATTGTTTGTTCACATGCACACTAAAGACATCTTTTCCCCAAATTAAACCTACAGATAAAGAGAAAAATTATTATCATACATGGTGAAAATGAACACACCAGAGATTTTTGTTTGTTTAGTTCACCCTGTATCTGGAACAGTACCTAGTACATAGGTAAACACTTCCCACAATACCAGCTGAATGAATGAATGTGACACTTCAAGGACTCGAGCAAAATTCTCTGCCAGAGTCAGGACTATATACTGGAGCAATCATGTACAAAGTACCAGCTCGTAAGTCATTAATTGCCTAGGTAATTGTAACATTGTTTGAATACTTACATATGAAACACTGTAATTGTTTAATTATATTAAAGTGCATTATATTAAATAAAAATTAGATATCACCTAGCTTATGTTTCACACATACAAAATAATACGACGCCTTCCATTTTTTTAGTGAGCACTTTTTACAGTGACAAGTGTAAGCACATGGGATGGTAAACTGAAAAGTCTTTTCCTCATGCTGCAATGTTCTGCAAAGCAAAAAAAAAGGTAAAGACTTCTATAACAATACACTTACTTAAAATGTAAAAGCACTGTGGTATTCAAATCTTTTTTTTAGATTATATTATAATCTAATATTTCAACTATAATCTTAGTTCTTTAATTCTCACTTAGTAGTAGCCATCACTGTGGGTTATTTTTAGCAGACAATACTAGCCAGGATGAAAGACAGGAAGATACAAGCTAACTGCATTTCTGTGACATTTATTTCTACTAATATTAAGAGATTATCCAAGCAAACAACTACCAATTCATGAGACCATCTTTAACACCTTGAACAATAAAATAATACCACAGCTCTTATGAAAAAAATATATTTAAGACATTATATTTTTAAGAGCAAAAGTTCCTTATGAAGTAGATTATATCAGATACAAGTGTAAAAATCCAGACAATTGTTACTCAGAAAATGGATAATCATACTGGAGCTAGTCTTTACCTCCACAAAAGCCACCTGAAGTGATTTCCTCTTCAAACACATCAGAGAAACCCCTTCCTGCATTTAGTTTTGCCAGTCGACCATCAATAAACTGAAATTAAAAAGTGTCAAATATGTTAATTTTCATTTTCTTCATAAAATTAATTTTACTTAGAGCAAAATATTAGTATCAGATACTTATATAAATATAAATTACACATATATATGTATATACACACATATACAGATGCATGACAAGAAAACTCAAGCAATTAAAATAGCAGGTGCTCGGTAAAATAACAGCTCTTTAGTTAAATCAGAAATGTATGGCGCAGACTCTAACTTCATTAACAAGAAAAAGAATGTACGATTTACTGGCACTTGGTTACTTTCTATTTTGTCATCTGTGGCATCTGAAATTTGTATCTTTTGGATTATAAAAATTGTTATAAATGTTTTGAGGCTGGGGCGCCTGGGTGGCTAGGCGACTGCCTTCGGCTCAGGTCATGATCCTGGAGTCCCTGGATCGAGTCCCGCATCGGGCTCCCTGCTCGGCAGGGAATCTGCTTCTCCCTCTGACCCTCCCCCCTCTCATGTGCTCTCTCTCTCTCATTCTCTCTCTCAAATAAATAAATAAAATCTTAAAAAAAAAAAATAAATGTTTTGAGGTTTCTCCATTCATAATGAAGGTGAAGTATCTTTAAGCTCCCTTGCATAAGAGACAATGGGTAACATAAGAAAGACTTAAATGATGTATGAAAGGTAGACTTGAAGATTTGGAGATTAATATGAAATGTTCATTTTCATGCTGGAATTAATCCTGGTCACATTTTTTTTGACCCTGGAAAATTTAAATTAGCCAAATTAAAATAAAGTAGCTTGACTTTTAAATAATTCTCACTCTGTCCTAGTTCTAAAAAAAAAGTTTTCTATTTAAACGAACAAAACTAATTGAGAGGAGTTCTATAGGGCAATACAGTATTCCTCAGGCAGCAATTTAATGCTTAATTATTTAATGGCAGTAAATTACATCAGTTTTATATGACTTTGAGACAGGAATCTCTTCCAGACCAAAATTAAGAAAGAAACAAATGAAATCAACAGAGTCCTGTTCAAAATGTGGTTTAACTACCTTTATATTATCACAGAATAATTTTGACCCAAAATGTGGTTAGATGGATTTAAACAGACATAGCCTAAAAGGATGTACAGTCATGCCTTTTTTTTAAAAAGAGTATGAGTTGCTCTCATAAAAATTAAAACTTTTTGAGGGTAGGGACCATAGATTACCGATTTTTATATCATCATTATGCTTGGAATAAAAATGTTTCCGATAATATAAGCAAATATCAACAGGAGTTTGGAGAATGAAAGGCTTGTATCACATCTCTGTTACTTATTAGCTTTATGATCTTGGGCAACTTGCTGTCTCTGAGTCTGTTTCCCCTTCTATAAAATGGGAAAAACAATAAATATCTTATGGCGTTTTGTGAAGGTTAATTGAAACAACATGAAGTACCTAGATTGCAGGCAGAGAATAAATGTTAAATACTAAAGTCCACCTTTTCCCACCACCACCACCTTTTCGATCTCTATCAATTTATGAGTTTCCTGAGTATAGGATCACTGTCTTTCTCATGTATGTATCTTTAATACCTGGCAAATGCCTAACATACAGTTTGAAATGAATGTTTGCTGAAAGACTGAAGTATACTGAAACAATGTGAAAGGTGTGTATATGGAATTATTTATTTCACTGTATCTTGAGATAAAAGGTAATAATGTAATCTTGGCATCTTTACTACTTACGATAAATGGTTAATTTGAAAAATAAAGTGGTTTAAAATGCTTGCAAAATTTGACTTTCATATATTTTCAACATAGCATTATAAATCAAACTAAAGTGATCTAATTTGATGGACTAAGTATCATTTTAGGAAAAAAAGGTGAAGTAAAATGATAAATTTAAAGCAATACATTACTGACAAATGAAGCAAACTAAGACATCCTTTTAAAGGACTTAATTTGTTTTAAAAGATTAAGACTACAAGACTTTTAAAAAGGTTTTCATTTTTATGTTTACTAGAAATAATCCATCCATTTTAGTTTGAGTGGAATAGTTCAATGTCTAAAAAGAGATAAATCCCAAAACTATTTACTGATTATGCATTTTTGAGCATGAGTAACTACTTTGTGTTACTGTGAACTAGTGAATTGAGCCAATAAAAATTAATCACTTGGTAAAATGCCATGTGTTATCAACTGACTTTGCAAACAATCCTGTCACAGTGACAATAAGACATTTATCTACATGCATACTTAATGAAAATGTTTGTTCTTAAAATAAAAGATGGATTGTATGCACACACACACACAGAGACACATATTCTATACACATACACACAAATATACCCAGGGATAAGCTGAGAAGTGGCATTAATGGAGAAAAATATGCTTAAGGTAACAGTTCTCTAAATTCCTTTTTCTAGTTTTGATTCAGTAACCAGTAACACTTTTTTTCTTTTTTCCCAAGTGGAGTTGGGTCATGGTCACTCCATTCTAGTAACTCTGGAGGATTTCATAGTAAGTAAAAAAAGGTAAGAGCATTTTAGCTATTTTGCATAGAAATAATTTTGAAGTAAAAAATATTATCTGTTGGAAAAGCTATAACTATAATGGGCTGTAACCTGTCACTTGATTAATAGTTACCCACATAATTTAGTAAACACATATCTTAAGGTAATTGGAAGATTAAGTTTTAGAAGAATTAATTTGGAATTGCCAGTAATGACAAGTAACACTGTTAATAACAATGAAAGGGCTACAGATATAACAAAACATTAGGTTGCAAGTAGATTTTTAAAGGAATTTAAGAGTTTGCATTAAGATGATGCTTTTTTTAAAATTTTATTTTATTTTGTTATGTTAATCACCATACAATACATCATTAGTTTTTGATGTAGTGATCCATGATTCCTTGTTTTTGTATAAGATGATGCTTTTTACATAAATCTTAATACTTTGCTTTTCATCCCAAAAGTAAAAATTAAAACCTGGACCTAAACATGCTAAATAATCACACCAAAACATGAATAACATAATTGGAAATTTCAAAAAAAATTCATAGACATAGTTCCATAGCATGGAGTCCATAATTTTATTATAAATTATAAATAAAAGTCATTTAAATAAGAATATATATAATTATCAAGACCATTAATATTATTCCCTCCAAATCATCAATACCTGCAAGAACTGAATTTTGGTAATCCTTATGACACAATCCTAAAGTAGTGTGACAGGTTACAAGAGAAATGTTTTTAAGCAATAAAGCTACTTCCTTCTACTCTTTTTGATAGTTTTTTTTTTTTAAGATTTTATTTATTTATTTGACAGAGAGAGACACAGCGAGAGAGGAAACACAAGCAGGGGAAGTGGGAGAGGGAGAAGCAGGCTTCCCGCCGAGCAGGGAGCCCGATGTGGGGTTCGATCCCAGGACCCTGGGATCATGACCTGAGCCGAAGGCAGACGCTTAATGACTGAGCCACCCAGGCGCCCCTTTTTGATAGTTATTGGTAAGGTTTTCAAAGCTTTTTTATCTTCAAATAACCATCTTTACAGGAAATTAAATCCATTTAAAGAAATTATCTGTTGTTTTAAATGGACTTCAGTAAGCAATCCTGTTAGATAAAAATAAACATTCACCACATCAATTTTCAAATACAATATAAATGTTTTAAAAATTCAATAAAATATAAAGAATAGACTTAGTGGTAAGCTTCTTTACCAAAAAATATAAAGAATATGTTCTGATCAGATTCACAGAATAAACTTAAATATATGGCCCAGTAGACTATGTATCTTTCCTCTAAGAGATAAATTGTATGCTTCTCACAGTTCTCTAATTCCTCACCAGTCAGTGCACTTGTGGCATTTAATCTAAAAATCCAAAACAAGTTATGCTATTAATCAGTGGTATATACATATGTTATATAAATATCTAATTGCAATCAATCCATCAAAACTCTGAGGATGACAATAATTAAATTGTAAGAGTCTTATACGATTTTTAAAGATTTTGACTCTTTAAAAAAAAAGCTCATGAAAAACACTGTCTGGGGAGAGAGGGTGAGTGGTGCAATTCTTTATCAAGCTGGGGAAGGGGAAGACGGAGTGCTGGGCTTCGCGCTGACATGACAGTCTTGTTACTGAAGCGAAGCAGCAGAGGCACTGGGGCAACACAATAAACAAATCGAGACTCCCCGATTCCTTTTTCAGCCTGGAGGAAAAATTAACATATCTCAAAATTTATCTCCTATTAGAAATTCTTCTTGGCATAAATATAAGATAACTAATCTAATAAAGGCTTGAGAGATAGAGAAAAAATACATTTTTTAATGAGTCAGAAATCTTCAGCAATTTAAAGGAAAAATGTAAATACAGTAAAAAATTACTTTTAAAATATATTAATTTATAACAGATCTTTAAAATTTCTTTTCTATATAATGCTTTGGGCTAAAAAAATATAAGTAGTCGACTTTAAATATTCCTTCTTATAAATGCTCAGTAAACCTTGACAGGTTAGTGAAAACTACACTAAAGTGTTACAATAAATTAAGTCAGCAGATATTTATAGACACCTGCTAAATGCAGGGCATTCAGTTACTCACTATATATATAAACACAAACTGCTATAACAAATGGGCATCAGGTAGGTCGGTTTAGAGCTAAACCAACAGAATTAAGTATATGAAGGAATAGAAATAAACTGTTACTTTTATTCCATTTCAAATACTAGGCAAATAAAACTGTAAGAATACTAAATTACATTACCATGGTATAATGACCAGGAAAACACTGTGAAGGGATAAAAAGCCCATTCAGTGTGACTTATTATTGGAACTAAAAACCTAAAACAACATTAATGGAACAACAGTATCCTCCGGGATATATCAACAGATAGTCCTTAAATAATCTGCAACAAAATCAAGTCTGTTAAACCAGACTAATGAATTAATTCAATCATTTGATAAATATCTAATTAAATGTTTACTATATGCCACGTACTTTTCTAGATGCCTGAAATACAGAAATGAACAGAACAAAAATTCAAGCCTTTGAGGGCTCTCTCTCTTTTTTTCTTGATGAGTTTAACGAAAGGTTTGTTGATTTCATTTATCTTTTCAAAGAACTAGGTCTTAGTTTCATTGATCTTTTCTATTGTTTTTTTAAAGTCTCTATTTTCATTTATTTCCTCTCTGATCTTTATTATTTCCCTCCTTCTACTAACTTTGTTCTTTTTCTAGTTCCTTTAAACTTAGTCTGTTTGAGACTTTTCTTGTTTCTTGAGATAAACCCGTATGTCTCCTCAGACAAGGGCAACAAAAGCAAAAATAAACAAGTGAGACTATATCAAACTAAGTAGCTTTGGCAAAGTGAAGGAAACCATCGACAAAATGAAAAAGCAACCTACTGAATGGGAGAAGAGACTTGCAAATGATGTAACAGATGAAGGGTTGATATCCAAATTACATAAAGTTCTCATACAATGAATAACAAAAAACCAAATAGCTCAATTAAAAAATGGGCAGAGGACCTGAACATTTTCCAAAGAAGACATAAAGATGGACAACAGACATATGAAAAGATGTTCAACATTACAAATCATCAGGGAAATCCAAATCAAAACAATGAGATAACACCTCAAAACTGTCAAAATAGCTATTATCAAAAAAAAAAAAAAAAAAAAAAAAACAAGTATTGGCGAAGATGTGGAGAAAAGGAAATCCCTGTGCACTATTATAGTGGGAATGTAAATTGGTGCAGCCACTAACAGTATGGAGGTTCCTCCAAAAAAATTAACAATAGAACCACCACACTATTCAGCAACTTACTTTGGGTATTTATCCAAAGAAAATGAAAACATTAATTCAGAAAGATATATGTACCCCTACATTCACTGTGGCATTACTTAAAATAGCCAAGATAGGACAGCAATCTAAGTGTCCACTGACAGATGAATGGATAAAGAAGATGTGGTACACACACACACACACACACTGGACTATTATTACTCAGCCATAAAAAATATATGAAATCTGGCCATTTGCCACAATATAAATAGTCATAGAGGGTATTATGCTAAGTGAAATAAGTTAGAGAAAGACAAGTGTTGTAGGATTTCACTTATATGTGGAATCTAAAAAAACAAAACAAATGAACAAACAAAACAAAACAGAAACAGACTCATATAGATACAGAGAACAAACTGGTGGTTGCCAGAGGGGAAAGGTGGTGGGAGCATCAGTGAAATAGGTGAAGGGGATTAAGTACAAACTTCCATTATCAAATAAATAAGTCACAAGGATGTAAAGTACAGCATAAGGAATATAGTCAATAATATTGTAGTAACTTTGTATGGTGACAGATGGTGACTAGACTTAGGGTGATAATCATTTTATAATGTATAAAAATATTGAATCTCTATCTTGTACACCTGAAACTAATATGATACTGTATGTCAATTCTAATTCAATAACAAAAAAAAAACCCTTCATGATGCTTAAACATTTAGGGGGGAGAAGGGGAGTGGAAGCATGAAATAAAAAAATGTAATAAATTATGTAGTATGTTAGAAAGTGATGAGTGTTAGAAAATAAGAGAGAATTGCATAAGGAAGACTGGGCAGTTTGGACAAGGAACTTCCAATTTGAAAGAGTGTGATCAGGGCAGATATCATGAAGAAGATGACATCTGAGTCAAGCCTTGAAAGCAGTGAGGAAGTAGGACCCATAGTTTGTGGAAGAACAGATTCCAGGAAAGGGAGCCACCAGCATAAATAATACCCTGATACAGGAGCAAGCGTATCATCAGTGAGCCTGTAGGAAGCTCCAGTTGCCAAGAGAAAACCCAGCCAGTCATGAGGACTACTCTCACTTTAAAGTCATAATCTGCCATCTCTAATGTGCTCTGAATGATGCCAAGCAATTCTATTTTTTTTCTAGTCCATTCACTCTCCCATAAATATCCAACCACTTCCCCCATTTTTTCTTAGCTGATGACCTTGCTTCTTAACTTCACTGAAGGGGGAAAAAAAAACCCTGAAGTCATTAAAAGAAAAATTCTGCAAATTCTAAGCATCCCATTTATTCAGCCCCTTTACCTCCTCCTCTTCCCATGCTTCTGTTTTCTCCCTTGTGATGCATGAAGTAACTGTGCTCTGCACAAAGACCAACTCCGCTAACAATTTTTCCTCCTTTTTCCTGCATATAGCTTTCTTTCTCTACTAGATCTTCCCACCAGCCTACACACGTTATTTCTTTTCTTGACCCTTTTTACTTCTCTAGCTATGTCCATTTCTGCATTGCTCTTTACAGTAAAACACAAAAGAGCTGTCAGGACTTTGGTCTCCACTTCCTCTTCTCCCATGCTTCAACCACAATTTCTGCCTCACCATTTCAGCAAGCTTGCTCTTGCTGATGTCATCAGATCTCCACTTTACTAAATTCAGCAGTCACTTTCAGGTCTTTATTTTAATTAACTTGTCACGAGACTTTGACAGTGTTGACCCTTCCTCTTTGGTATTCTTTCCCTACTAGGCTGTGAAGATACCTTACTGTTTTGAACTCTCTCCGACCTCACTGGTCACTCACTCTTTCTTGGCCTCCTTCACCATCGCCTCCTGCTATTTTCCAGTTCCTGGGCCTCTTGCCATTTTTCTGTAGAGCCATTCCTTTGATAATCTCACTTGTCTTCCAGTCTAATGGCTTTAAATCCTATCCCTATGCTGATGACTCCCAACTTTCTATTTGCATTCTAATTTTCTCCTCTGCCTCATTTATCCATTTGCTAACCAATATCCTAGTTGGATATCTAATAGACACCTCAAACTTAACATGTTCAAAACTGAATTCCTCTCACCAAAATATTTCTTGCCCATAATCTTCCCCCTTTCAATAGAATGACAGCTACATCCTACCAGTTTCTTGGATAAAAAATCATGAAAACATCTGTCATTCTTCTTTCTCTCACACTTCGTACTAAATCTTTCACAATATCCACTGACTTTATCTTCAAAATGGATCCATAACCTGATCAGCTATTATCCTATCTTCCACCAGCCAGTTCCTAAAATGCTATCACTTCTCACCAAGATTATAGCAATAGCCTTCCAAATCTTCCTCTCTGCTTCTATATTTGACCACCCTACAGGAAGTTGTTTAAATGCCACATATTCTGTGAAATGCACACGGTCACTATACTATCTTAAATTCCCTCCTAACCCCCAGGTAGCCCCCTTTCCCATTCTATTTACTTTTCTATAGTACTTATCATCTTTGAACTTTCTACATAATTTATCTATTATCTGTCCACTTCACACTAGAAATAAAAGATTCACAAAGTCAGATATTCTTTTTTGCTTTGTTCTCTAATATATCCCAGCATCCAGAACACTGCCTCATACATAAGTAGACACTCAAATTATACTGTTGAATTGAGAGAATGAATAAAGAATACCTAGATGAATATTTCCACAACTTTAGTGTATATATTGTTATGTATTTCATTAATAATGTAGATTCCTGGGTTTTAATCCAGGCATCTTGAATCAGAAATTTTGAAGGTGAGACTCAAGAATATCCATTTTTAATAGACTTTTTAGATAAATCTGATGCAGATGGTTTAAGACCCCACATAGAGAAACACTATTTAAAATAATAATTGAAGTGGGACACCTGGGTGGCTCAGTAGGTTAAGCGTCTGCCTTCGACTCACATCAGGACTCACATCAGGATCTCAGAGTCCTGGGATCGAGCCCCGGGAGCTCCCTGCTCAGCAGGCAGTCTGCTTCTCCATCTCCCTCTGCCTCCCCACACCAGTGCCCGCTCCCTCAAATAAATAAAATCTTTTAAAAATTAAAAAAATAAAATACTAATTGAAGTAAGTGAACAAAGGATGCTGAAAAATCTATATTCCTTGTCCTGATAAGCTATCTCTCCTTGTGCATTCCTTCCTTCTGCCAGTTAAGTCTCCAGATCTTCCCTATGTCACATTTTATTTTTATTATTTTTTCATGTTATAAAATCAGTGCTTGATACAATTACCATCTCCTAATGATTCATATATCAAATATTTCCTAATACTCCAAACCTGTTGAATATTTAGTGTAGTAATGCATGTGCTGATCTTAGCTATAGATTACATACCATACATAAGTAACTATCATGCTTCTTTTAAAAAAAGATTAATAGGATAATGTAGAAATTCATAGGATTTTATTATTTACGTTAAAACCTTTCTAAAATCTTCCAAAATCTCTAGCTAACATAAAAGGAAGACATATGGCTTTTGACTCGCTACTTTTATTCAACATCTTATTAAATCAAAGAAAGTGGGTCATAGCACAAAATATAGAGAATGCTCAGGATGTCACTGAATTTTCACTCTACATCTTACACCACTATATGACTCCAGGTTTAAGTTATAAACACCACTCAATTTAAAACACAGTAACACTTGACTCCTACAAGTTTTGGATTATTCCTAAGTGAGCTTCATTATAATCAATTTTATAAGCTCTTCTATCAAAATTTGTCAAGACATTTTTATATCTATTCCTTTTAATGAGTCACTCAGCAGTTTTTATTTGATTTATGTATTTGACAATACTAAGTGTCTATCATGTATTACATATTAGGATACAAAACAGTTTTAAAAAATGATCCTTGTCTTTACAGAGCATACAACTCAAGAAAGAGTCAGACAAATCAACCTGGATTACGATCCAAGTTCATAAATCAATGTTTAATAAATGTTATTTTTATTACTTCATCATTACTGTCTTTCACTCTCTATTTGTTAAGAAAAATTTATTATAACCCAAGTTATTTTTTTGGTATGCTCATCAAAAGCAAGAAATTAACATAAATACAGCACTATTAAATAATCTACAGACTATCTTCAGGTTACACCAGTTCTTCTACTAATGTATCGTTTTATTCCAGGATCGAACCCAATCTTTTCCATATGTGGTTCATCAGTCTTTCACTTTCCCTCTGGTGATCTAGACACTTTTGGAGAGTACTGCTCAGTCATATGGTAGAATGCCCCTGAATGTGGGCTATTCACAGAGACATGAAACTATTTTCAGAGACCTAACAGCAAATTGTTCAGAATGGCTATAGCAACGGTATCTGGAGAAGTATTAGAGAAAAGATCGGAGAGAGAGAAGCCATAAGACAAAGGATTTTGTGTGCCATTCTAGGGGTTTGAACTTCATTCAAAATATAATAGGAAAAATATAAGATTTGCTTTTCAGAAAGAACAACCTTAAAGTAGAATGCAAAAAAAAAAAGTAGAATGGAGGATGGCTTAGAGGGAGCTAAAACCAGCTATCCAACATAAGTCACTGACATTGAAATTGAAGAGGATAAAATAGATAATCTAAGTAATATTTAGAAAGCAGAATCAGCAGAACATAGTAAACAACTGGAAACTGGATGCAAGAAAGGTCAGCAGTAATAACATGGAAAGAGAGGACTCCTCATTTTCTGATTTGGGCAACAGGGTAGCACTAGTTCCCAAAAGAAGGAATGCAGGAGGGTCCAGTATGTGTGTATCTGCACAAATGCAGGTATGTGTAAGGGTCATGTATTTGTCTGTATGGGGGTGTACACAAAGATATACACTTACTGTGCAAACACACAGGCATTTACGTTTATATGGGTCTATGATAAAGATGTACTGGGGACTTATCATATATAGGTAATGCAGTGTGGTCTTACATAAGAACCACCAGTGAGATATAGGAGTTAGAGAAGCAGAGGTCTAAGGATAAAGCCTAGAGGACTGTAACATTTAGAGGACAGGTAGAAGGCAAATGTAACTGTAAAGGACACTAAAGGAACAGCCCAGAGAAAAAGGACGGGAAAAAAGGTAAAAAAATATATCACAGAAAGAGAAATAAGTATACAAGAAAGGTACATTGAAGAGGATCAGGGCAAGGATTCTTTTCATCTTCATTACACGTCTAACAAGAGCTATCCCCTCAGGAGAAACCATAACACAAAGGACAGTAATAGTGGCATGAAAGAGACTCTATTAAGTAGACATCAAGATACCTTAATGTGAATGTCCTATTGGTTTTTTTTTTAGAATCTGTTTAAACTTTTTATTTTGAAATAATTTTAGATTTTTGGGAATGTTGCAAAAACAGAATGGAGAGTTCCCACATAACCTTCATCCAACTTCCCCTAATGATAACATCTTACATAACCATGGTACATTTAATCAAAAGCAAGAAATTAACATAGTTATAGTACCATTAAATAATCTACAGACTATATTCAGGTTACATTGGTTTTTCTACTAATGTCTTGTTTTTATTCCAAGATCTAATCCAGTCTTTTCCATTTGTAGTTCATCAGTCTTTCTCTGCCCTTCGTAAAGGTTTTTTGCCCTTTGGAGAGCACTGCTCAGTCACATTGTATAATGCCCCTCAATGTGGGCTTGTCTGATGTAGTCTCATCATCAGATGGACGTTATGTATTTTGGCAAGAACACCCTGGGGGTGATTGTGCCCTCAGTGAATCTCATCAGGGAGTACATGGTGTCACTTTATGTTACTACTACTGGTGATATTAACCTTGATCACCTGGTTAAGGTGGTGTCTGTTGGGTTTCTCCACCATAAAGTTACAATTTTTCTGTGTACAGTATCTTAGGGAAATATATCAATTGTTTAAAAATCTATGATAAATACGAAAACACTAATCATCACATAGAAAGTAGACATTCAAATAGTACTTACCATATAAATGCTTATTGAATAAACAGATAACTACATTACCACCTATAATATTTTATTATTATATAATAGATAAATTTCTAATTTAAGTTTTTAGAATTATTATGCAATGCATTTTGAAATATATGTTATAAATTAGGATCTGAAATCAAGTACCGAGTATATCAGAAAGTTGTTTTTATGGGTCCAAATCAGCTCTTTAAACATCACCTTATTTTGCTTCATATTCTGAGACTGTAATATATTTATTAATCTTTGATATGGCACTTCGTCAGATGCTTTTAGAAAAAGAAATATCATTCTATATCATAGCCACTGAGTTTTCCTTATGTATCATGGTAGTTCATCTTCACAGTAATTCTGAAGGTTAGTTGAGCATGAACACCCTCCCCCATCCAAAACTGCACAGGATATATTTTATTAAATCATAAATTTTCAGGTATTCTCTCACAACAGTAGTTGTGTTGGACACAACAGTTACCCAAAGTCCATCAAAGAATTTTTAAATGAATTTTAATTCAAATTTCTTAATGAACTGACATGAGAATTTTCTACTTATAGCCACAAAAGTATGTTCCTTAAATAACGAAAACTTGATGTAATTGGTGGCATATTTATAAAATAAAATAGTGATTCATTAGAAGTGGATTGATCTTGGGGACTTTTACCCTAATGTTATTTATATATTATTTATTGGATGTACGCTTGTTATTGTATTCTTGGGTCATAATGAAAAGTTTACTTTCATGAAACAGAAATCCATCTCCCTAATCTTAGTCTTTATATATAATTTATGGCTGTTAATCACTGTAGTATGTAAATATCTTAGTACTCAAAATCACTTTTTATAAGTAGTAATTATAAAATATTGCACAGAGAAATTTTACTAATACTTCACTTAGCACCCAGCATCAACAAGATCGTTATGTAAGAAACTACGTCTATGGAGTTGAATCATATATGGTCCCAGTAGTGGAGTAGCTCATAATCTATACAGAAAATTAATATGTAAACTAAACGGAGAATTATCAGAAGTGCCAATATACAAATATAGATATGGGCATATTATCACTGACTTGGCACTTCCTTCTACTCTCTCTAACCCATCAGCAAGAATTGGCAATTCTACCTCCCAAACATAACCGAACTGTGCTCTGTGAAACCATCTTTTCTGCTACCCTCCTCATCCAAGCCACCATCTCTTCTCTCCTGCACAACTGAAACAGATCCATAACTGGACTCTTGCCACCTCTCTGTCCATTACAACGTAATCTGGGCAATCTTTATAAAACACAAATCAGATCCAGTCATACCCCAGCTAAAGCTTTCCAATAGCATACTACTTCACTTAGAATAAAACGTAACTCTTATGCCTTCAAAGTCCATTAAGACTTGTCTCCTTTCTGCTCTTCTAAGCACATCTAATACAACTTTCTTTCTTGCCCGTAGTTGATTTAATTCTGATGCTAGGAAATGCCAAGTTCTTTCCCTCCTTTAGGGTTTTTGCAATAGCAATTCCCTCTACTTGAAATTATCTTCCTTCCAAACTAATTCCCTTCTTAGATTTAGCTTAAGTATCAGCTTTTCAGTAATGCCTTTTCTGAACCTCTGGTCTAAAATTCGCCATCCAGTCATTATCTCATACCCTCTGAACTTAATCACTTGCCGATATTTTTCTTATCTTTGTTGTTTGTTAACCCATTCCCTTCACTAGAAATAACAACTCCATGAAAGCATGTTACACAGCTCTAAATCTCAAGTGCTTCAAGTAGCATTACCTGACAAAAAAACAAATGCTCAGTACATAACTGTTAAAGTGAATAAACAAATAAAATGTTTTCAAAGTAGTATAGGCACAGAGAAAGGAGTGCAGATTTAGTGAGTGGGAGGAAAATCAGGGGAGGTTTTAGAGAGGTGAAGGAAGACATAACGAAGAGGTCAATTATAATAACACAGACTAAATGCTGTAACTCAGGTACGGACAATGCTCTAAGGGAACAGAGAGGATGTCAGGGTGAAGGTTGGTGGGGACAGGGCTGACATTTGAGCAAGCTATGGAAGAATGACAGAGAGCAGATTAATACTGGTTTCATGGGACAGCATATATAAAACCTTACTTTGTGCAAGGTGTATTTGAAGGGATATTCAGTGTTTTTGGATATTGCATTAGATTAAGAAACTGTGCAAGGATTTAAAGCCCAGAGAGAGACCAAGCACCTTACAATGTGTGCTACTCTAAGTGGCATGCCAGGATACAAACCCAGGTCTGTTGGATTCCAGAGCATTCCAGAGCCAATGCTTTTAACAATGGGGTAGGCATGCCATTAGGGACACATGATGGTGAGACCAGGAACTCAAAGTCAAAGGATGAATACAGTGTATTTAACTGAAAACTTAATTTTACTTGAAGATGAAGGGAGGAAAAAGGTAATCTAACCAGTAATTTATTTAAAATATTTTCATTTTAAAATAAACACAGCTATACTGTGGTATAGAATGCATGACATGCATGAATGTTTCTGAAAAATACAAATGGCTTCATTAAATGTTGTGCTTTTCAATGGGCTCTTACAGCCACATTCCCATTCTTTTTAAAAACATGTGTTCTCTTCCACCACGAAGGACACTTGTTGGATGGAAAAGTTTTTCTTAGACACATTTGTATTATCTTATGACAGGTAGGAAAGGGTTTTGGAAGAATAGTAAAAAAGGCTTTTCCAATTTGAATCTGTATCTATACTTGAACTCCTTACTTGTCATACACATTTCTTAATAGAAATCTCAGTTGCCAGCTAAAGGAGGGCCTATATTCATGGAGATCCCATAAGTTTGTAGTTCTAGACTAGGTTCTTGAAAATCAACACAATGAACTCAGTCATGGTCCTTAGCCAGGGAAAGTGTGTAATAAAATGAGCAGAAGAAACTTTACTTCCAGTGGCCTTAATAAAAAATAATATACACAAGAAAATAATTTCCTTTATTGTGTTAGCATAATATGAAATAAAGGTAAGAGTCCTAAAAATAATAGCTTAAATCTTCATAAAGCTGCTAGCTAAAGAAATATGGTGATGTCAGGGTTGTGGATTTAAGAAGCTGTTTCTGGGAATCCTTCCAAATCCATTATCTAAAGAGGAATTTATCCAAATGGAACCTACTATCATCCGTCTAAGCTATGTTTATTTCATAATATCATGGAATGTTAGAGCCGAAAGGTATCTCAAACTTAGTGACCTGTCAGTCTAACTCATCGTACAGACGCAGAAACTGAGGCCTCAAGAGGTTAAGAAGTCCACTGTCAATGAAAACAGCCTGTTATAGGCTGATACAGGAACAATAAACAAGATGTTTTTATATAGTACTTAAATAATTCAAATAATAGTAACTTAAATAATTAAGTTTAAATAATAATGATAAAGCAAACTACCAGAACATTCCCTTCCTTAGAAAGTCCCTCGAGTGCCCCTCTCTCTCCACAGAAAAGACCATAATCCCTTCAGCTTATCCTTTCCTTGCCTGCGTTTATAGTTTTACCACACAAATGTTTCCCTAAATCATATATTATTTAATTTTTTTTGTTGTTAAACATGACATAGAAGGACTCATCATAGTAATTCTTCAGTGATTTGTTCATTTAATTCATTCATATTTAGTTTTGCTGCAGCTTATTTATTTCCCTGCTGTATAATGTTCTACTGTATGAATATAACCATTTGCTCATTTTAATACTGATGAACATCTAAGATTACTGCCAGTATTTTACTTTTACGAGCAGTGTTAGTAAATGATTTTTGGTGCACAACTTAAGAGTGGAATTCATAAGAAATTTGCATGTTTAACTTTCAATGCTAGTGCCAAAGTGTTTTCTAAACAGTTTGTGCAAATTTACACTCCCATGAACAGTTAAAACTTGGCCCCTTGCTCCATACCTTTTGCCAAATTTTGAGATTTTCAGGTTTTTAAAATTCAGCCAATATGGTGAGTATGAGGTGATATTTCATAGTATTTTTTAAATTTTATGTTCTCTGACCACAAATGAGGTTGAGTACTTTGCATACTTTTATTTTTCAGGCTTGTTCATTTGCATATGCTAATTCAAGTCTTTTGCACAATTCTATTGGATGGATAGGCTTCTTACAGACATGTAGGAGTTTCTTTTGTTTTGTTTTGGCTTGGTTTTAACTCTAGATTCTAAATCCCTGGGTGGTTCATATGTATTACAAACATGGTATCTTTTAATAACCAAAAGTTCTTAATTCCAATAAAGTCAAATTTATTTAAGCTTTTCCTTCATGTCTTAAGAAACTTGTCTCTCTCCTAAAAGTAATAAAAATAAGTCAGTTTGGTGTCTTCTTTCTAAATCTTTTTTTTTTTTTTTAGCTAAATTATATGTGTTAGGAATTTCAATGGTAATAGGTAACACCTTTTTCAGAGGGAAATCTTCAGTGTTCCAATATTAAGTATGATGTTTAATGAAAATATCTTTAATCATGCCTTTTTTTAGTTTTTATCATGAATTTTTTGAAAAATTTCTGCATCTGTTGAGATGCTCTAATGATTTTTCTCATATAATCAGCTAATGTAGTGAATTACATTCATAGATTTCCTAATATGCAACTGCCATTTAATTTCTGGAATAAATGCAACCTGCTCATAAAGTAGTATCCTTTTTATATATTGCTAGAATTGGTTGCAAATATTTTGTTTAAATTTTTGCATCTATGATTGTGAGTGAGGCTGGCCTATAATGTTCTTCTCTCATGCTCTTTTAGGATCTGGAACCAAGATGATCTTAGCTGTATGAAACAAATTGAAGAGTATCTCCTTTTTTCCATTATCAAAACAGGAATTTTTTGGAATTTGAATTAGAACCATTTCATTCTTGAATGTGTGGAAGAACTCACCTATGTTACACAAATCTATATATTTACCATTTATTTTGTTCTTCCTTCTTGCATCTCAGACCTTCCATCTTGGATCTGAGAAAACTTTCTTTCTCCCTGAAGTACTTTCTTAAAGTACTCCCGTAAGGATTTCTTTCTGCTATTGGTGTAGTAGTCAGGGTTCAACCAAGAAGCAGAACCAGTAGGAGATTTGATAGATAGGTAGACACACACACACACACACATATACACGAGATTTACTACAAGGAATTGGTTTACATGATTAGGGGGCTAGCAAAGCCAGTCTGAAATTCATAGGAGAGGTAACAGGAAGGAAAAATTATGAGCAGGCTGAATCCATAGGCAGAGGCCAAAGCTGTCATCCATGGATAGGATTTCTTCTCTCTCCCAGGGAAACCTCAGTTCTGAGTTTAAGGCCTTCCACCTGATTCAGACAGGCTTACCTAGATTATCTACAGTCAAATGATTAGAAGTTTTAATTATACATGTAAAAACACCTTCACTGAGAGGAGCATTTGATTAAGTAACTGGGGATTTTATCCTAACCAAGTAGACACATCAATAAAGCCAACACAAGGGGCAAACTCAGTTTTTTGGGGGGAAATGTTTTTATATCACTCTTATAATGAGGATGTCTTTTTTTTAAGATTTTATTTATTTATTTGACAGAGAGAGAGACAGAGATCACAAGTAGGCAGACAAGCAGGCAGAGGGAGAAGGAGAAGGAGAGGGAGAAGCAGGCTCCCGGCTGAGCACTGAGCCCGATGCAGGGCTCGATCCCAGAACGCTGGGATCATGACCTGAGGCGAAGGCAGACACTTAACCAACTGAGCCACCCAGACGCCCTGAGGATGTCTTTTAGTTGCCATAAGAGTCTAGATATTTTTTCTCAGCACACTGAAGATATGGCAGTATCTTCTGGATTGCTGATATGAAGCCAGCTGTCCATATACTGCTCCTTTGAAGGTAATCTTTCTTGCCCCTCTTGTTGTTTTTAAAATTTCCCTTTATTATTTAATGCTTTAGAGCTGAATATATGGTGTGGCTATAGATTTCTTTTTATTTATTCAGTTTGGATACGTTGGACTTCTTAAATTTATAAAGTGTTGTATTTTATTGTTTCTGGCATTGTCCTTTCAACTACTACCTCTTCTCCATTTTCTGTCCTCTCCTTTTAGAATTGATTAGATGGCTTTAGACATTTTCAACTCTACCCTACATGTCTATTAACCTCTCTTATATTCTCTATTTCTTCATTTCTCTGCATTATCTCTGGCTAATTTCTTTTTCAGATATATCTTCCAATTTAGCAAATCTCTCTTCAGTTAGATCTGATCTGCTGTTAAACCCATCAATTTCCTTTCATTTCAGTTACATGTTTTCTACCAGAATTATATTTGCTACATTCTTAAAATTGGTTCCACTTCTTGAATGTTTTTATATCCTGAACACTTTTAAAGCTTACCTTCTATTTCTTTGAACATCTTAAGCATAGCTATTTTATGTTCTATTTTTGATAATTCCAATAATTAAAGTCTTTCCAAGTCAATTTTTGTCTGCTGTTTCTGCTAATTCTCATTCATGATTTGTTTCCTTGTATGTTTAATAATTTCTAGCAGTGAAATTTTTCTTGGAATTATAGCTGGGAGAATTCTTTGGTGCCTGGATTCCTCAAGAGAAGATGTGTGTTTACCTCTGCCTACGGCCTGACAGTGCTAACAATTTAGGATCATTTTAAACTTGGCTTGAGTTGCGTCAGACCAAATCTGAAATTATTAATTCAGGCTTCAAATTCCTGTAACAGGGTGGTGTGTTTACTTCTCAGCAGCACTTTTTCCTCCCCTCCACGCAGTACCAGTGCTTCAGAGGTACAATCACCAGGAGATGAGTTAAGGGAAGGAGCAACCTTATTTCTTGTTTACTTTTACACTAAGTCATCCCAGATTTGTGGGAGTAGGGTCTCCTAATACACTTCTCAACTTGGGAAGTAAGCACTGGGCTTTGTCTCCTGTGTCCCCACCACAAAAAAGTTTTTTAAATACTGCATTTAAAGTTGTTTCAGTACATAAGTTAGCTCTGAATCCTTCCTGCCATATTATCAGAAAAAAAAAAAAGAAATAACAGAAAGAAAAAGAAAAGAAAAAAAAAAGAAATAATTAACTCTTTTTTTTTTTTTTTTTAAAGATTTATTTATTTATTTATTTGAGACAGAGAGAATGAGAGAGACAAAGAGCACATGAGAGGGGGAGGGTCAGAGGGAGAAGCAGGCTCCCCGCCGAGCAGGAGCCCGATGCGGGACTCGATCCCGGGACTCCAGGATCATGACCTGAGCCGAAGGCAGTCTCGCTTAACCAACTGAGCCACCCAGGCGCCCCAAGAAATAATTAACTCTTAACTTAAAATTATACATTGCTCTGCTGGATCTCGATTTTGATGCATAAGCATTGCTGAATAAAGAGAGAACCTGAGGTGTTCTTGACGTATAATGGATCACAAATTCATAATAATGAATAGTAATCATTTTTACCTAATAAATATTTTTATATTCTTTCAGAAAGAGCAATAGTATCTTTGAGGCTTCATCTGCTGATAATTTTTTACTAACTGATTCTTATTTTTGTTTTTCTTCTCCTTTTCCCCCAAGCTTTAACATAGTGTAATTGGTAATCAAAAAACTGCACATAACTAATGCAGATAATGTGGTAAGTTTGGACATATGTATACACTTCTGCTATAATCACCACAATCAAGGTAATAAACATATCCAACACCTCCTTGCATCCCTCTGTATTTTTGTTTGTGCTAAGAAAACCGACATGAGATATACCCTCTTAATTTTTTTTATAAAGATTTTATTTATTTATTTGACAGAGAGAGACACAGCGAGAGAGGGAATAGGGGGAGTGGGAGAGGGAAAAGCAGGCTCTCCGCAGAGCAGGGAGCCCAATGTGGGGCTCGATCCCAGGACCCTGGGATCATGACCTGAGCCGAAGGCAGATGCTTAACGACTGAGCCACCCAGGCGCCCGCCCTCTTAACAAGTTTTAAATACACAATAAGATAATAGTTAACTATAGGCACTATGTTGTATAGTGAATCTCTGGAACTTACTCATCTTTAGAAGTTTGTGAAACTGTTTACAGGAATATTTTAAATTCTTTCAGGTCTATCTTCAAGTATCATTTCTTAAGGGTCATAAAATAATATCAAGTTTGAGAATATGGTCAATCGGTGCATGTAAAACTAAGTTGTCTATATAATGGGTTCTCCTTTAACTGACCGTTTTACTATTTTACATTTAGCTTTTTTTGACCGAGTTTTATTTTTAAAAACTCCTGCATAGATTTGTATTCTATTAATATAATTGCTCTAAAATGAGGCAGACACTAAAATCTAGTAAGCTTCTACAAAGTGTTGTGCACTGTGCTGAGGTATACATGTATTAATTCACATAAACTTTACCACAACCCTGTTAGGTGGTATTTCTATTTTAAAGAAAAATAAACAGATACTTATGAACAAACAGCTATTAAGTGATAAAGCCAAGATTTAACCCAATTCTATCTGATTCCTAAAAAATACAAGCATTTTGTAAGTATATAAATTACTGTGTCTTAATTACATCTAATGAAAAGCCTTTAGTTACATTCTCATGGTCAAAGGTTAAGCAATAAATTAGATATTCTACCTACCCATTCAATTCTTAACCCCCATATAATCTGATCTTCACAATTCAGTTTTGACAATGGGCAGTAGTACTATCTCTCCTTGACAGATAAAAATACGAAAAGGGTACTGCGATTTAACTCAACAAGCATGCACTAGAAGACTAGTAGGACTACGCCGTGCTGTATACGTCAGCATTTATAAAGACCATCCCATGATCCTCATACAACCTTAGGAAGCAATCAGTCTAATATTGGAGCCCTCCAGAGACAGAGCACTAAAAGTAACCCATTCCATCTTTAGGAATTCACAAAACATCTTGGACCCTGAAACCTATCAAACCTGATTCTGCTTCTTCTAGGTGTTGGATGAATCTAACTCTTTCTTTGAGGTAAACCTTCACATATTAGAAGGCAGTTATAGCACCCCCCCCCGGCCAGAGTATTTTCTAATTATTTTTTAGAAGTTCCTCAGAACATAGATAATAGTATTGGTTTTATCACCATCAAATTAAATGACTTGTTTAATTTAAAGCTCATCTCAGGGCGCCTGGGTGGCTCAGATGGTTAGGCATCTGCCTTTGGCTCAGGTCATGGTCCCAGAGTCCTGGGATCGAGCCCCGCATCGGGCTCCCTGATTGGCCGGGAGCCTGCTTCTCCTCCTTCCTCTGCCTCTCCCCCAGCTCATGCTCTCTCTCTCTCTCTCTCTCTCTCTGTATCTCTGTGTCTCGAATGAATAAAAAAAAAAAAAAAAATCTTTAAGCTTATCTCAAGTATGTTACATGGTATCTTTTCTCCGAACGGCCCAAAGGATTCTATTAGATTTTCAGCTTCTCAAGGGCATTACTGAATTTTTTATTCATATTTTTATCTGGGCCCTGAGCAGTTTATGGCCCATTGTAGGTCTTCATTAAGTGTTGAATTCACATAAGTAACTTTACATTTAAATTATCATGTGGAATAAGAAAAGAAAGTGTTTAGAACTTAATTTAAATTACATAAACAGAAACTAAGATAAGCCTGAATTAAGAGACTTGCTATGATCACACACTGGAATGAAAGAACTAGTACTCTAAACATTCTGAATTCTGATGTTAAGATACCTGCTTTTTGAAATGGCATTTACATATTCTGAGCCCAAAATTAAGATACATAGTATGACTATGAATTTTTTCTGAATTTTAAATGTATAATTATGACATCTGTTTTTATAAACTGGATTACATTAGGACTGTCCTATAAAAAATAGTTTGCTTAACTATTACCAATCATACCAAACTAACTCCTAGATGTCTTACATGAAACTAATCATGTTGGTTTCATAACTGTATGAATGAATACTCTTCCTCAGACTAGCACTTTCAATGGCGAATTTTTTAATAACAAAGTTACTTTTACATAATTTTCTGGAGTGCCATTCCATAGATAACTATAGAGTTACAAAAGAAAGAAAACTTTCTTGTAATTCTAAAACAGACATTACTCAGGGTTTTGACATACTTTTGATAAAAGTGATAAAAATGTGTTATGCATTTCTGTTACATTTCTGTAATCTGTTACAGAAGGAAATGTGGAGGTCCATTCTTACCTGCTTGAAAAGTTGGAGGTTAACTGCAGTTTCCAAGAACTGTTTCATCAGACTTGAGCGGTGCTTTACAAAACTCTCCTCACAGAAAGTGATGGGCTCACCCTAGACAGAAATAAAGATTTTTAGGGTGTCAATAGAAAGTCAGAGAGAAACAGTCTCTCTAAAAAGGCACATAGAGAGTCACGGAGGAAGTATAAGACAGAATCAACTTCAAGGTGCTAAAAGTCTAAAAGGAGTCAAACAGACTCTTAGACAAAATAGCTGGATTTCAGCCTCAGAGAAATATTCCTCTACTGACAAGCTTCTACTAGAGCTTCCTAATCAAGGATCCCTGGGGTCTTAAAACTGCTCACTTTCACTTCCTCAAAGTAAGAATGAATCTCCTAAAAACAAAGGTTTAATATTATTAGATTGAATTATGAGTATTAAAAAGAGTATGCATAGCTGAAAAAAGTCAACTGCAGTTTTATCCTAATTAGAAAATATTCTTGCTATAAAAATTGCTGCATTTTTTTGCTATTTATATTTGATCATTAATTTCTTTTTAAATTAATTAAAAGTTCTTACAATAACATTCTCTTCGTCATTTCACATACAATTCTGATATACTTTCTAGAGTAAGTCCCACTTTGTATCTGCCTTAATTTATCCTATTTTTTAAGTAACCGTAACTTTGCAAGTGTCTTTTGGTAGCTTATGCTCCATTAGCTTGCTCCTCCTCCAAATTATCAGGAACTTAAATTCTGAATAGAGATTCCACTCATTCCATTTATTCCCATACATGACATCAGACAATTGTCACTCAGTGGCTGATCCCTACCACCTGCTACTTCCCTCAGTAGCCTGAATGGTCCTCTTGCCCATTCAATACATGTGAAGATAAGTGATCCAAATGAATATGAGATAATATGATCCAAATGAAAACTGAGATAAGTGACAATGATTCACTCCTTATAATGAATCTTGTAGCCATCTCTATGTTGGCAGTAAAAAGGAAAAAAGCTCACCTTCTAATAGAACTTTGAAAATATATTAATTTAATTTAATTTTAAGGACAAGTCAATGCCTTGATTACAGGTATCTATAAATAAAATTCCGAAAATTGGCTCCTGCATGAATAAAATGAGACTAATAATCTAACAGTAATTCAACTGTTACCACTGGCTAATGGAAGCTAATGATACTATGGATCTGCACTGTTCAAAACAGTAGCCATTAGTCATATGCTGCAATTTAAATTTAAATTTATTAAAATTAAATAAAACTAAAATTTTAGTTCCTCAATACACTAGCCACATCTGAAATGTTCAATTGCCACAAGTGTTCAGTGGCTACTATTAGATAACACAAATACAGAACATTTCATTTATCAAAAAGTCTTCTTGAACAGCACTGCTACAGAAGAAAATAAAATTCAAACACATTATTAGAGAAGACAACCAATAATCTATTAATTGCTGTCACCTAATACCAGCCACCAGCCAATACCTCATAATAAAACTGCTATTATGCATTTTGATACTGATTATTGCCATTCTTAAGTGCCATAGGATGATTTTAAAAATTAGATTTATATAAATATATTTTGTATAATCAAAAATCACCATATTTGCCACTATCATAGAATTTACAACTTAGAATCTATTGGGGTGGGGGGGGTACAACAAACAGGCAATCCTGTTAAAGAGAAAGGTCTATTGTTTTTGCATCCCAGGTATCAGCATCATATCTAGTTACACTGGGAGCCCAAAAACGTTTTATAAGTCAATAAACAAAGTAGCAAGTGATCTAAACTTTGCTCCGTATCACTTATTTTCTTTTCAAAAGTAAAAACAAATTTTAAAAATAAATAAAATCATTGTTTTTAATGGCAGTCCCAACTATACCACTATTATTACAAAGTGATCGGTACTACTGATAATTTTAGTTTTTATTTGACAGATTTTTCTCTAACATGTGAGTTGTAGCTTATTAGCATCTATGATTTTTCCAAAAGTTGTCACTAATACTGCAGAACAGTATTAATTCAAATACAAAGGTCTATCTTCAACTGAAATACTTCTCAATTCAAATATAAAGCTCTATCTCCAACTGAAAAGTTTAGACTTTCTATGTTACAATCAAGCATTTCTTTTGACTGGAAGGAGTGGAGGACAAGGGGATGGAGAATTGCAAGGTGAAGGAAAATGGATGAGAGGAAAGTCTACCTGTGCTTTCTTAAGAGTTGGGCATAACTTTTTTAGCCAGTGTGACTTATGCTGGCAGAATCCTGTCCTCATTAATCTTCTAGCAACTGCTTTCAATCTTTCAAGAGAAATAGTAAAGAGAAAGTTCAGATATGCTGTCCATCCAGTTTTGATAACACCAATCGTAGTAAAAGCTTTGAACTTAACCTTCAAATGATTAACACAGCCTGTTTAGCTAGAGTCTCTGATAATAACAAAAAAGACAAAGCCCTGACACATATTAGAATTTTCTCTCAGGGAAAAGAAAAATAAGTCTTGATTAACAATGCTCTAAATTTTTACATATTAATACACAGGAGTCTCAGTTATTGTCATGCTGGGGTGTATGCTATCAAACAAATTATAAATGACTCCCCAGTATGAGTTCTTTTAAATCTGAGTCAAGTTGAATAGATGATAAGGAACTCTGCTTAGGATCTTGATTTACTTATGATCTGGTTAAAAATCAGGCTTAGGATTGAGTGGTTTTCAAAAACTCTTCTTGCTCCAAGTAGAGTGACTATATGTCCAGTGTTGCCCAGTTAATTCCCATTTTACTGAAGTATAAAAGATTTCATTTAGGGGTACTTCACAGAGGAAGTGGCTTCACAGAGGAAACCTGAGCTGGCTTTGAAAACTAATGGAAGCCTTCTGAAACAAACATGGAAAATATAGTCTTGAGAGAGGCAGGTATAGACAAAAAGTGGGTAGTGTGTTTGGGATGGCTCTGCATTAGAGAAAGTGCCAGAAGAAGATAATAAAAGACTGGTTGAGGCCTAGTGGCTAATGGATATGAATTACAGAAAGTACCAGAGAGAAGAAATAAAAGGTAGGTCAAGCCATATTGGAAAAGGCCTAGGTTATATTCTAAAGTTCTTTTCTTTTTTTTTTTTTTTAACCTCATGAGAGGTATTCGTTTTATTTATTTATTTTATTTATTTGAGAGAGTGAGCAAGAGAGAGAGATTGAGAGAGCGAGTGGGGAGAAGGGCAGGGGGAGAAGCAGACTCCCTGCTGAGCAGGGAGCCCAACATGGGACTCGATCCCAGGACCCTGAGAGCATGACCTGAGCCAAAGGCAGGCGCTTAATCGACTGAGCCACCCAGGCGCCCTAAAGTTATTTTCTTAAAGACATCAAGAAGCTCACAGAATGTCCACTCAATGAAGTAACAAGATTGTATGTTTTAAAAGCAAAGTTAAGGGGGGCCTAGGTGGCTCAGTCAGTTAAGCATCTGCCTTCGGTTCAGGTTATGATCTCATGGGTCCTGGGAATCGAGCCCCGCATCGGCATCAGGCTCCCTGCTAAGTGGGGAGTCTGTTTCTCCCTCACCCTCTGCCCCTCCCCCCATTCGTGCTCTCTCTCTCTCTCAAATTAATAAATAAAATCTTTTAAAAAAAAATAAAAGGAACATTAATAGGCAAGAGGAAATAACGGAAATAGGCAGACCAAGTAATAGTGCAATACAAATCTGGCAAGAAAAGATGAACCGGGCAGTAGAAAGGAAAAGTGATGACTACCATTAGCTAACACTGATAGAGCATTCATTACTATCACTAATAATAACAATAGCTAATATTTACATAATGCTTATTATGGGCCAGGTACTGTTCTAAGCACTTTACATGTATTAATTCACATTAACCTCAAATTTACTGTTGTCTTACTTTATACATGACTAAATTAAAATATGGGGAAGGGTTAAGTAACTTGCTCAAGATTACATAGTATGTAAGTTGTAGAAGCCTGATTCAGACTCAGTCTATGCTTCCAAATTATCCAGTTTCTGAGTATGCAAGACTACATGAAATGTTTTATTTATTCCATATCATGTAATCTGTAAAAATACAATTTTACTGCAAAATCAACAGGACTGTTTAGCAACTGACGTACAGCAGTGGTACTCAAAGCATGGTCCAGGGACTCAGACCTTTTCACAGGGTCTGCAACATCAAAACTATTTTTATAACAATGCTAAAACATTATTTGCCCTTTTCACTTTTATTTTCTCATGAGATCCAATGGAAGCTACATGACTGGTGATATTGCAACAGACTGAAAGCAGAACCAATATGGGAATCCAGCCCTCCTCTTTTAAGCTACATACTTTTGAAAAAATATAAAACAATGCCATTCTTCTATTATTTTTTGTTTAGAAATAGTTATTTCTCATGTTTCATATTTATCTGTAGTTTTATATTGTTTTTAAATAATAAATATTTAAAATATTTCCAGTTTTAATTTCTAATATGGTAAATAGTGAAAGATATAGGCCACATAAACAAAAGTTCTTTAAAGCCCTTGATAATTTTTATGAGTATAAAGACATCCAGAGACAAAAAGTTTAAGAACCACAGATATGCAGAAACAAGACAAGCAGGGGTCAAAGAGGACTTCTGGATTTCAAACTTGAGGATCAAAAGATGGATGATACCATTTATTAAAGACCAGAAATATAGAAACAAACCAGATTTAAGAAGAAGTTGATAAAATAAATTTTAGTATATGTCTTTGGTCAGATTCTAAGCTGAGCCTGAGACAAGGATTCTAGTTTAAGTGATCTGCTGGTGGACAACTCTCAGGAAGTAAGAATTATGGGAAGCAAAATAGGGCAGAAGAAAAAAGCCAAGCAACAATGTGATTTCACCTGGAAATCAGCCTCAGTTTAAACCTATGAGAAAGCACCAAATGTACTGGCAGAGTTATTCCCATCTTGAAGCAGAGGCCAGTTTCTCACACCCTTTATCAGTCAGTCATTAAGCATGGTCTTCCCTGGTGGGAGGAGTGGGGAGAAGAATGGAGGTGCCTGGGAAGGCCCTTCCTACTTAGCCAAGGGCAGTTTTTCTCTGAAAAGGATGCCAGCCAGTATAGGGGATCTGGTGAGGGCACCAACAATGTCCATTATGGCATGGTTAGGGCAAGCAAGATGCTTGAAGGCATGTGGACAAAGGTGGCACACAGCTAGAAACTCAAGTTTGGAAACCTTGTTCTTTAATATATATATTTAGGAATTATCTGCAAAGAACCAAGCATTAAGGTTAAAATGATCACTCTATTTAGGGGAAAAGACTGATGCAACAGAGAAATGCGCATCTATAATCCAATTTATTTTCTAAAAGTTGTATTGTTCATTGACAGAAAAAGCAAGTAAAGAAGTATATAGCTCTGTGGAAACAGAGAATAATCATGTAGAAACATAAAAATGTAGAAAAGAAAAACTCTTCATGGTATTATGCTGAGCAAAACAGAGAAAGACATGTATCATATGACCTCACTGATATGAGGAATTCTTAATCTCAGGAAACAAACTGAGGGTTGCTGGAGTGGTGGGGGGGGGGAGGGATGGGGTGGCTGTGTGATAGACATTGGGGAGGGTATGTGCTATGGTGAGTGCTGTGAATTGTGTAAGAGTGATGAATCACAGACCTGTACCTCTGAAACAAATAATACATTATATGTTAAAAAAAAAAAAAAAAAGAGGAAGAAGAAGATAGCAGGAGTTCGGGAAGAATGAAGTGGGGGAAATCGGAGTGGGAGACGAACCATGAGAGACGATGGACTCTGAAAAACAAACTGAGGGTTCTAGAGGGGTGGGGGTGGGGGGATGGGTTAGCCTGGTGATGGGTATTAAAGAGGGCACATTCTGCATGGAGTACTGGGTGTTATATGCAAACAATGAATCATGGAACAGTACATCAAAAACTAATGATGTAATATATGGTGATTAACATAATAAAAAAATTGAATTCAAATAAAATAAGTTTAAAAAAATCGAACATGATGGTAAAGCTACTAAATCTTTTGCTCCATGGAAGAGTGATAAGGCAACAGAAAGGAACTAAAGCTAAAATCGTTTCGATAGAATGTCACACAAAGGAGCATGAAAGGATGTAAGAAAAAATACAATTTCTACTAGGGTAGGAATGAAGTTCTTATTACAGAGAAGAGAACCAGACTTTCCAGAAAGGAACTGCCAACATTACCTGCCATTAAAGTATTACATCAATCAACAAATACATACTAAGAATGAATCAATAACCTATTGGGCATTCTATGATGAGGCTTGCTAGGTAGTTTGCTATTAATAATAGTAAAGATACCAAAGTTCATACTTGATTTACCTGTTAAAACATACAAATCAGAGCAGATTCAAGTTCAAGATTATCCACAGAATAACAAATGTCACACTAAGTCCCTTGTATCAATGACTAATAAGTGGGAAGGAAAAAGGTACCATTAGAGCTGTGCACTAGAAAACTACGTGTCATTAGTACCTCATGGTATTTAAATAAGACTCATCAAGTAGTTGTGGCAGAAGAATGACTTAGAAATGCCCACCAGTGGCATAAATCTGGCCCTTACAGAACACATAATTTACCTCGCAAAGTCTTGGATTCCAACTTCAACATAAAGAAGTAAATTCTCCTTCCTCTGAAAACCTAGAGCCTTTTGTATCTTTCTTTTAGCGTTTATTTTCTAAGTTGTATTAAAAGTTATTTTTACAGATTTTATCTGTGCATTTCTGAGGTCTAGGACTATATCATTATGTATCTCTGCATTTTTTATTATAATATTCAACATAGTACTTTGTATTCTGAGTGTTCAATAAACACTCAGTTATCCACTAGTTAATATTTGAATTATTTTTACAGGATAATTAAGACAATAGAAAGATATGGAGGAGATGGAGCTGTTTTTCCTATCCTACTGTTCTGTTCAGTTTCAAAGTGATTATCATCGAATTAAGATAGTATTTTTGTTTAGTGTGTTTTTAAGGATGGGTATCTTTCAAGTTCTATATTGTCTTCTGGAGGAGGAATTTGTAAGAACAAGAAAATACTTAAACATAGACTAGATCTTTATGCTTTAAGGATATATAAGACTTAGTAAGGATTCATATTGAAAAAAATTAAGGTGTCATGAAGAATGATACTACATAAAAATGTGAAATATAATAAACAAAGCATCAACATAATACTTATTCAGTTCCCTAATACAGGGGGGCCTAATAGTAATGTTACTGTTATATAACAAATATAAACAAGCAAAAATGTCTGCATAATGACAGTATATTTAAATTTTTAAATCTCTTAAATACTCTGTTGTCAGTTCTCTTAAGGGAATAGTCAAATATATTCAGGTTCTCACAGAAAATAATATTAAAATATTTTTCAGATTATATAGCATTCTTCTTCCAAGTACCCAGTGTAAGGTACCATAAGTCTACGCTCAGGGTTTATTAACTATGAAAACAACACTTTTTCTACTGCTAAAAATTATTGAGGAAAAAAAGGCTTATATTTAAATCATAAACTTTAATCACTATTTACAGCAAAATCTTCTCTCTGTACATATTATATGAGTTTGTCCTAAAGTTATTAGATCTGTCTTGAATAAAAATAGCTATCAATGTTCCATCTGCCTATGATTCAACAAGCTAAGATGGGGAAAGAAATTGATTTTTCTAAATTAGATACAGCTGTTACTAGCACTCTAGTTAAATTCGAACACTTAAAAAGATTAATAGAGCAATGTATTAATTTTATACATACTATGAAAAATATACATTTTCTTTCCCACAATTTAAAGAAAAACACTCTCTATTCTCATGAAACATATTACCAGTAATATAAAAATGAAACCCTTACTATTAGAGTCCCTAGCTCTACCTATCCCATAGTAGTGGTGCAGAATTTTTACATTTTTGCTACAGCAGTTAAGCAAGATTCCTTCTCTGTTAAAAAAAAAAAAAAAGAGCAGAAAGAAAGTGCCATAAAAGCAACCATATTCTATCAGAAGCCAAATACACAACAAATATTTCCTTGGCTACAACCATCTCTAAAGTCAAAAGGTCCATACTCAAGCTTGGGTAATGAGATGAATGGATGCCTAAAATGTTTTAGTAACCATAAAACCAAGAGGGGTGAGCAAATGTACTTTTTCAACTTGGATTTTTAAACCGCTAACAAGTTGACAGTTACAAATCTGTTAAATGGAAACTCTAAGGCAAAGATTTAGTAAATGGCCACTTAAATTACGGATGCCAATCCTGTGCTTAAATTGTCTGAGTTTAATCACAAAATATAACATTATTTACCGATAATGTTTAAAGGAATATAATCCAAAAGGACAACTATTCCAAATTGCCAGAGGCCTAGATTACTAACCAAACTTTATTTTAAAAGGAATTTACTTTTTATCCATTAGCAAGCCTCCCAGCTGCCCAGAAAAGCTTGTGATTGAAACAAATGACAGCACCCAAGTATTCAAAGGACTAGATCTGAGTGTTACTTCTCTGCTCTTAGAGAATCAAGGATATGCCTTTGAAAGTATTAAGCAGTATTTTAACTCAGGCAAATATTTCTTTAGCATTAGCTGTTGGTCAAAAATTGACTTTTTATTTTTAATAGCTTGTGACACAAATGATACACAGAGGTACACCTGATGACCCTTTATTAGTTATTTAATACAATCACTTAAAAGTTATTCTCATGTTTATAACAGTGTTTTTCTTTTGAGGAATCAGAGGAGGGTACTTTTAGTTTGTTAAAGGGATTTTCCTCCCCCAAACTTGGTACTTCTAAAATGTCATTTTAATAATAGTTAATATATAAAGCATTGATTATATGCCAGACACTGTTCTAAGTAACTTACATTTATGAACTCATTTTATTCTCTAAATAACCCAAGAAGAATTATTACCTTTTTTAAAGAACACATGAGGAAACTAAAGCACTAAGACATTAATTTGCCCAAACTCATACAACTAGTCAGTCACAGGAGGAGGATCTGAACCCAGGCAGCCTGGTTCTAGACTCTGTTCTTACCACTTTCCTTCAATCCAGTTAGCACATTACTTTGATCTCACATTTTTGAATTCTTAAAAAGTAGCTAACTTGCTGCTGGCTAAAATCCCCCAAAATATCAAAATATCCATTGTTTTATTTAAATCACTTTCCAACAACTTTAAGGAATTGTATATTTCTCTCTGTAATTGAGAGCAGGCACAATTTATTTGTCAATAGTGCTAGTGTGTCATTTAGAAGGTGTAAATGAGGAACTCTGAGAAGACTAACAACATATTTAGAGTTGTTGCTCAGACATTCTAAGCTTAATTTAGAATAGAAGTTCCTCTTTGGCAGCATTTAGCATAGGTATTTAGTATTTGCATTTGAAAATGGACTTCAAATCATCCTGAGGGCTTTCCCTCACAGGCCACACCCGGCTGGCTCTCCAGCAACACTACAGAAAACTGAGGGAGTCGGAAAGTGCAGTATGAGCCCGGGCAGTCAACCCAGGTCGACAAAACCATAAATGGAAATATGTAGCATGAATAACAAATTATTTCCCCAATTCATATACAACCATGGGATGCCTAAGACCATGTGCTCCTTCTGAGAAAAGTCCTAAGACTGCATCATTCGTTCAGTCTTTCCTAAGTGTGTACTGAATGCCTTCCAGGCATCTTCATTTGGAAGAAATGTAAGTTCAGGACATTTATCTCAAGGAGAGTATGATACAGTAACGGTGACCACAGAGAGCAGAAACATGCCACACTGGAACAAGAGCGGGACTGCAGGAGAATAAACACAAATGCAGGCCCCACTATTTACTAGCTGGAGAACCTTAGTGAGGTTATTTGTACTCTGTGAATATCATTTTCCTCATCCTTAAAAAGAAAAGGGTAAATAGCCTATCTAAAGGGGCTATTAGTGCCTGGTACCCAGTGAGTACTTAAAGGTCAATAATTGTTTTAATAGCAACTAATAAATTATGAATTTCAGTAAAAATAATAAAAGAACCATAATAAATAACATACAAAAAAGGGAGAAGAAATGTGTTAAAGAAAGTAAGTATAATCAATTCATAGAATAAAAGGGTCAGTATAAACTACAGCTTCAAGAATCAGGAAGGAACTAGATGGCCACGAAAAGCAAGAAAGATAAAAGCACTACCAGGAAGAAAGAACATTATTTGTAATAATTTGGAATGTTTGGAAGCCTGAGAAGCTTGGGATATTTGAAGCCTCAGGCAGAATTCTCTGAATTGGGGTCAAAGTTTAGGAAAAAAGTAAAGACAGACTGCCTGCCCATTGTGAGGGCCTTGAAGGGCAGTCACAGGCCTTATCTACAGGTTTAATTTTGGCAGTGTAAGAGAAATAACATAATAATAAGAATAGTTTGCTTTTATATATATATAAACAATCATGAAATTTTGAAAAGTAATACCCAGTTAAAGAAGTCGTATTCCTTTAAAGTTATTTAGTAATTTTTTTTTCCAGTTGTACTCTAATAGCTAGAGGATACTACTGAGAAATTTTTATCAAAAGAGAAAAAAACATGAAATAATTGTAACTTCTAAACATGGCTCTTTTTTTTGTATCAATTAGAAAATATATTAAAGACATATGCCTATTATATAAATGTCTAAAAGAGTTCACAAAACAAAAAGTAAATGTATTTTGAGTAAATTAAAATATAGAGTAATTTGCAAAGATAATGCCTAAACGACAACAAAAATATTTTATACACAACAAAGAAATCATTTTCCTTAAAAACTATTTTGAAAATAAAAAAGTGTTGGGGCGCCTGAGTGGCTCAGTTGGTTAAGCGACTGCCTTCGGCTCAGGTCATGATCCTGGAGTCCCTGGATCAAGTCCCGCATCGGGCTCCCTGCTCGGCAGGGAGTCTGCTTCTCCCTCTGACCCTCCCCCCTCTCATGTGCTCTCTCTCATTCTCTCTCTCTCAAATAAATAAATAAAATCTTAAAAAAAAAATGACTCATTGAAAATAAAGAAGTGTCTAAATATATTTAGTATACTTTAAAAATTAAGCTTTCATTCAAGATTGAGTCAAAAGAAATGTAAAAACATACAGAATAAGAATACTGTCCCTCAACTTCCCGAAAGAATTAGCAGTAAAAAAGAAAGAAAATACCAAACATAAAAAGGAAAAATGTAGATAAGTTAACAAACAAGTTTATAATAAGATGTGATCAATAATCAGGAAAGATATTTTCTGATGAAATGATATATTTTCCCGCAGAAATTGGGAATCTGGCTTTGAAGATAAAAAAAAGTCAGAGTCAGTGAAATCTCAGATCCCTATCTGCTCAACTGATAATTTAAATGATTTAAGAAAATTTTCTCTTCAATTTGCTTTCCTCAAATCTGAAGTCCTTCACAAATTTAAAAAGGAAAAGAAAAACGTAGCCTGCAAAGATTAAAAATTATTTAAATGTGGCAAAATTTAAGCTGATACTTCTAAATTTCCCTCTTGTACTGTAAACTTGAAATCAACCTGTTTTAAAAAAATCTGATAACCAGAAATGATTTTACAATATTATTAGTATAGATGATTGGTTTCCAGTCTTTTAATAAATGAGACCATGTAACTCTCAATAATTTTTAAAGACTCCCCCATGTGATTCCCCCATATGTATACTATATGCAGTATTATGACTTCTACAATGCTTTAAAAAATAGACACATATTTCAAAAAGATGAGCAGGCAAATTAGACATATGTACTTCTCCGGAGACAGCAGTTTATCTGCCTATCCATTTAAGGACTCCTAGTAACTCCTCAGAGATGTAAGAGCCATTGGGTGCGAACTACTAATTGAGAAGTCAGTTTAGGAAGGATATCCCCCATTCACAAGTGTTTAGTGTTTCATCGTTTATGACAGGGTTCACACACCAATTCTGAAAAGTAGACAGGTAAAGTATAAGAACTCTCATTTTCCAAATGAGAAGATCAAAGTCTAGAGAGACCGAGGAAATGGGTCAAGGTTAGACAGCTTAATAACAGTGGAATTCCTATTAGATAGCATGTCTTGCTACTTATTACTAACTCAATGTTTTATCCATTACAACTTATTCATCTGGTCATGGAAGGGCAGTGTAATTATTTTCATTAAAATCAGACTAACGTATTTAACCAATAATTCAGAGAGAGAAACATGTTTTGATTTATATCTTCTTGGACTATCTAAAAACTCGGCTGGCTACAATTCTATATAATAATCATTTTTAGGGTATTAAAACAAAAAAGAAATGCCAAAATGAGCTAGCATATGCTAAATAGATAAACCCACTCAAAAAAATGTTATGGAATAGGAAGATGATAAATTTCCAAATATTGCAAAATTTCCAAGCTCCACTATTTTTAGATTTTCACTTTGTACCGTCACTTCTATATGCATTAATCTATAAAACCCAACTCTCTAGTTAATTTCTCAATGATCTTAAGATCAGGTAGTTACATTAAAATGCATTAACACACAGTTCATTAATTAGTTAAGAGGTAAGCCAATTTAGAACAATACATAAGATGATGTGCCAAAGAATGTGGGAAATAGTAACTAAAGGTTACTAAAAGAACGAAAACCGAAAAGTCAAGGAATACAATGCCTTAAAGCACCTTATTTTGGATTTTAAAAGACCTTTATGATACTTTTTTCATGTGTGATATTAAATGTTTCTTTTTTCTGACCCATTCTAAAGAACCATAAAAAAGCAAATTAAAATAGGGATGAAATAAAACGCTTACAGGTTTGTATCTCAGTGCATCTCTGTAGGATCCAAACAAAGCAGCCTGTGCCCTAAGAAAGGCCCTAGCTACTCCATCACCCGTAGCTGTAGACTGCTTCTTCAGTTTATTTTTCAGGGCCGAGACCTGCATGACAGAGAGGAACAGTTAAATTAACACCTCAGAAATTGGTACAGCGAGGTACGAACCCAATCAGCAGGCAAACCACAGTGTCTGCAGGTCAGCCAAAAACTCATCCTCCTACCTGATAGCTTATCTTTTTAACTGCAGAGAGCACCTGCTGGTCTGTTAATTGAAACGAAAGCAGGAGCCGATAGTAACGTGCTAATGCAAATTGGTTTATGCTCTCTTTTTTTCCCAAGGCCTCTTGACATAAATAAGCTTTAATTATTTTACGGTAAACTGCTTGGGAGCCACTTTTCTGCAGATTTTTAGCAATTACAACATGTGTGTCTACTTGTTTTGAGATGAAGCCGGTTGGGTATCGTTCATTTCTTCCGTGTCAGGTTATTTGTTACAGGTCCTCCAGGATCACTTACCATTTAATTTTATTTTTGGAAGCCTCATTTGCATATAATTTTCTAGTCATTTGTTGAATAGTTTTCACCATTATTAGACAAAAAGAGAGGGGGAGAAGTTAAAGTGATTGAGAACCTACCATGAGTAGAGATATCATGTTAAGCACATGTTATACACTGTCTCATTTAGTTTTCATAGCCTTCTGAGAAAGACATTCATATTACCATTTATGAATGAAGAAACAGGGGCTCAAAAACGCGAATCACTTTGTCCTCCCTATACAGCTAATACATGGGAAGACAGATTTCAACCCAGTTCTGTCCAGTTTTTTCCACCACAATGTGCTGGGTTTGAGTTCAATGTCATTGCCTTATGAACCAGTAATCAGATTAAAATAATGTTTTTAAATCAAAGAAAAATTTATTACTCAGGAGTTTGCATAATTTTTCAAGGCACCTAAATTTGTTATCATTTTTCATACACTTCTGTCCTTCAAGTTCAGGTTCTGTGTATTTTAGAGAATGCGTATTATTCATAAATGGCCCTTACTTAGACGAGTATTCTGTAGCTATAATCATACTCCTGATGTATACTATTTTTTTTTAAGGCGAAATGATGTGATATGTTCCCTCTATCTAATTCACCTGACCAATTCCTTTCACACATTATAGAAAACTACACTCTCTACACTTAAAAAATATTGGTGCTCATATACATTCCTCAGTGATGCTTTACAGGGAACATGAAGTCACATAAAAATTGTTTTTTCAAGAAAACAAAACTGATGAAGAAATTGTGGTTGGACTGTTCCCTTAACAGAGCATATTCTGACCCTTATGAAACTACCAGATAATAAAATAAAATAATGTCATTTCTTCCTTACATATAGACACAAGGAGGGGTATTTTTAAAAATTTCTTTACGCAAGCAGCCCTGACTACTCCTATAGATGATGACTGTAATTGAAGTGTCAACCTAATTAACAACTAAACTTTGAATAATGCTAATGAGAAATGAACACAGCATCAGAGGAAAGACCAGCTCTACAGGTGATAAACCTTCACAGTAGTGACATTTTCCAGTGTAAAGTCACAGTTACTGTGATCTGATCAAAGAAAGAGACCCCCATTGGGTCCAATTATAACCACAGTTTTGAAAAAATTATTGAGTTATGACGTTCATCATCTATGCAGAAAGGCCTTTGCAGTACAGGTTTTCTCCCCATAGCTGTGATCTTTTCAATTTATATCCAAGCTCCACAGATTCGGGTAAAAGTCTGGAGCCTAATTCATTTAGCCCACAAAGTGCACTGATAAAATCAGGATTCATTTAAGAGGAAGTTTTTATTATTAAAATCTAAACTCAATAAATGCACACTTCTAGGTAACCCACATACTCAAACAATATAGCTAAATGATGCAAAACCAAATCTTATGACTTAATGTCTTTCATTTTCAAGTTTGTAAGTAATGTTATTTTTTAAGCTTCAAATGCCTTTAATGAAAACCAATGGGAATGAATATCAATACATGTATTTAATAACTGCCCCCCTCAAAAAAAGCTTATGATGGAAGGAATACGTCTTTCCATGTATTATAAAAAGTAAATGGTTGGGTTATTTTCAATTTATTTTTGAAAGAAAACAAAAAACGTATTTTAAAATGTCATGCCTTACTTACATCTTGCAAAAGAAAATTCCTCAAAGAGTATTTTTCTACAAAACATGAAATTGACAATTCAGTTCTCCACAAACCGAGTATTCTTAGGACAATCATAATACATGCTCACAGAGAATGGAGGCAAGTCAAACCATTCCTTAGCCTTCTTTACCCCAAGTCCTTAGGTGCTGAATTCAGTACTGCTTAAGCTAGCCAGGATATTAATCATATTGTCACAAGCCCTTCCTAACCAAACTGTAAATATGGGGCACTCACCTCCAAAATTCAATGTAGTACTTGAGCTCCCTCAGGAGCTCTGTAGAAAATACGAAAGAAAAAGAAAACACTTGTTCTACAACTGTGTTGTCTAGTACAGTAGCCACTTGAAATGTGACTAGTCCAAATGGGGATTTGCTCTAAGTGTCAAAATACACTGGATTTTGAAGACTTAATACCCCCCAAAAGGTAAAATATCTCATTAATAATTTTTATATTGATTTCATAATGAAATAATATTTTGAATATTTGGTTAAATAAAATATATTAAAATTAATTTCACCTATTTTTTTACTTTCAATGTGGCTACCAGAAAATTTAAAATTGCATATGTGGCTCACATTTCCATTGAACAGTACTATTTTACATAAGCATACTATCTAATGTGACATGTGAGACTAAAACATTGCCTAGTAAGAAATATGGTTACATTGTTCCTTTGCCTATTTCCACATTACTTCAACCTTTAAAAACTGCTTGAAGAGGTTTTCCTTGACCTACTCTAGGTGGGCTTTGACTGTCAGTAAGTAGACCTGAAGTTGTTCCTATTTTTCAGAGACCAAGAGGGCACGTGAGTTAAGTGTTTCTTGGATGCACAAATGAATGCTCAAAAATAGCTTGTAAAAATGAAATATAGTTTTTTAAAATCAGTTTTAGACAGAAAGATATGACTTTAATATAAAGTGACTGTTATCAACCTTGCTGTTTCCCTGTCCTTTAGATCACTGAGTAAATTATCACCAGTTACCAATGCCCTCTGCAGTGCTAATTAGCTTTTAGCAGTTTTTATCTATAAAAATGGTGATGTCTCTTCTGTACTTTTTCAATACTAGGTCTGGGAAATAGCATTTCCTGCTTTAACTTCCAAACTTCTAAATTTAATTTTGAAATAAATGTACATTTTCCCCAAAATCATAAAGTTCATATTCACATGTAACCCTGAACTCAGAAGAGTATTTGGAACTTTAGTCACCTGCCTATTATCACACAATCCCATTATGCAACACTGAAAAAGTATTGATTGTTTTCTCTTTTTATTCTTACGAAAGTAAGCAAGCCTCAATCTCCAATGGCTAAAGACTACTTCAAAACTGACATCTGATTTTATTATGACACTCTTTAGTCTGTAAATAAATTATCTTTTTAAGTCTAATTAGGCATATTAGACCAAAAAAAAAAAAAAAAGCTAAAAAATGAAAAAAACTTCAGAAAAAAACATCATTTCACGGCTCTTATCAAATGTTTAAATTCCTTTCATACAGTGAGAATTCAGGCTTCCAAGCAGCCATCCAAGGGAGGAATTATAACCTGGGTTTAGCACAGTGGGAATTCACTGCAACATGAATAATATTACCACCAATTCTCCACTTTTACCCTCTTAACACTGAAGTGACTATGAATAAAAGTAGGGAATTACATGAGTAAACATAACAAACAGGTATAAATTAAGAGAGCAAGCCACGTGCACACAGTCTGAGTAATGAAGTAATTATGCCAACCGGGAGTTAGGAAGGGAGAGCATATTAAAGCAGCTTAGTTTTTCAGAGAAGCGGCAGATTTTTCTCTTGACTTTTAGATGTGTCTTTTCAGGAAACATAAATTAACCCTATACCCAGAAATTTTATTTTTGCTTTTTAGGATCACAAAGATCAACACCAGAGTAAAAAGCAGAAGGTAAAAATAAATGTCCGGAAATAATATTTAGATAACCTACACAACCCTAAAACACCCCTCTGATGTTTTTAAATACCTCCTTTTGTGTAACTACACTGTACTTGAGAATCCACATACATTTAGGAAAGTTAGAGCTTCAAATAATTATCTGCTTTAGAAAAAAGTTAAAAAGATAAAATGTTTTATTCTCCCTTGAAACATGTTATGGTCATCACATGAATCAGATACTAAATCCCTACATTTCTTTAATCCTTCTAATGTTCAGGGTTTTTTTAGAAATAAAATTAACCCTACCCTCTTAATATAATTTTCTAGTGAGCTTCTACTTAAGGATTAAAACAGTAACCATATCAAATGAAAAGCACAGGATACACTTGTGGAGGGTATCATTACCTTGTCTCTTTGTATGCTTTAATAACCTCTCAAAACCTAATTAATATAGGGTCAGTTCTAACTATTCTCCTTTCAGAGGTCATTATAAAATAAAGACAACCAAACTGCTCTTATCACCACCTCAAGCCCAATGCCAGGCAAGCATCTCTAATATCAATGTCACTTCCATTCATCCAGTTACTCAAAAAGGAATCTTGCAGGTCCTTCTCAACACTTCAGCCTTTCTCATCTCCCACATGCAATACATCATCATGCACTGCCAGTTAGACCTCTGATGGAGATTCAAATCTGTCCACTTCTCTCTACGTACCTGCCACTATCAAGTTCGAGCAACTAGCATCTCTACCTAGACTACTGCAAATGGTCTCAACTGATCTTCCTGCTTCATTCCTTACACCCAGTTATCTTCAGGACCCAGACCCCAAGATGATATGTTCAGAAGTCAAAGTAGATCACACTATTCCTCTGCTAAAAATCTCCAATGAATTTCCAATAAAGTCCAAATGTCCCTAACAAGAGCTACAGATCTTTTATGGTCGCATCTCCTATCTCTACAACCTCATTTTGCATAACTCTCTCTTTTGTTCATCTCACTACAGCTATACAAGACTTCTTTCCATTTCTTGAATTTGCCAACCTCTTCCCCACAGTAGGACCTTTATACATGCTATTCCTCCTCCTCCCACTTATGGCAGAGATGACACCAACATCCACTCTCCCTTTCTTTAGTAATAGAAATTCTAAGTTTTGATTGGTGCTTGCTCAACCTACCTACACTGACCCAACTATTTTCCAACATCCCTCATGACTTGGTGCAGCCATGTGGTTGGGTTCAGATGAATGGAATGTGAGTTCCATGAGAGCAGTGTATTATATCTTCCTGTTCACTCAGCTCCTAGCATAATACAGGCATTATAGTGGGTGCTTGATAAATATTTGAAGGAAGGAATGACTGACTGACTGAATGAATGAATAAATAAATAAATAAGCAACCTATCACACTTCTACATTAATTTCTGTAGTTCACAGGATCAGAATATCTATGATGGGATCTAGGAACATAATTCATTTAAAACTTCACAAAATCATTATGATATCAGCAAGATTTGGGAACCACTATTGTGACAGTGCACACAATATCATACATACAAAAAATCTCTTGAATGTGGAAAAGCCAAGAACTTAAAGGACTAGAAACAAATGGGAAATTATCTTTAAAACCAAAATCAAGGTCTTTACATTTAAGTATATATGTATATATGTATGTACGTACATACGTGTGTATTAGCAGTAAGAAGAGAGTGAAGAATGCTATTAAGATGATACAGGAAAAAAAAAGACATTCAAAGAAAGGCTAGGTAATTTAGTTGGAAATGAAAACCCATGAGAAAGCCAAGGAACTTCATGAGCACTTAAAATCACTAAGAGTAACAAACTATCAATCAACTTTAAAATGGCAAAAGTACAGAGACATAAGGGAACTGCTAAAGCCTGATCACTGCAGTGGGAGGGAGAGATTCTCTTATTCAGTTGGGAGAAAATAACAAAGACCTAAAAGTTTGGAAGCCATTGGTTTTGAGTTTTGTTTTTTGTTTTCTTTTGCTTTTGTATTTAAAGTTTAGATAAAAAAAAAATACACACCAAGAAAAAAGTACAAAAAATAGCAAAATCTATAGTTTACTTACTAACAACAAAAAACCTGTTACAAACAATCACCTCTCTGAAAATACTTAAAAGAATAGTGAGTTTCCACAGACACCCAAAGTCGTGTGCAGAAACACCATGACTGCCATCACAACATGGTCTCCCTTTCTAGAGAGAGGAGAGAAGTTAAACTCACAACCAAAAAAGTCTATGTTAAACATGCATCCAGGTTTCTTCTTTTCATTACTATAAAAGTCAGATGAAAATATCCTTGTAAAATATCCTAAGAAGTAACTCTAAACAGGGACTTTAAAAGCAACTTCTATTACAAAAGATAAAAGAAATGCAAGTTACGTTTCCCTTCAACCACCATTTACTGAATGCCTACTATTTACAAAGCCCTGCGCTAAGGCTATGTGGCAGGGGCAATGTGCATGTAGGTGCCTGAATTCTAACAGCTGGAGATTGAGGAGAGAGCATGACTGCATTTCTCCAGGAGAAAACTGAAAGCAGTATTTGTCTCCTGAAGTCTACTCTATTAAACCAAAAAAAAAAACAACAACAACAACAAAAAAAACCTCTTTACTCTAGAACTTGAATGAATTCGGGTTATCTTTCTACCCTGGCCACTCCAGAAATGCTGGGGAATTTATTTACCGCTAAACACGACAAGGATTATAGCAGAGCTGTGGCAAACCTGGAACTAATACAATATTCTCTGGACCTTTTTTTTTTTCTTTATAACGTATATTATCACAATTTAACATATTAAACCTTCATGTTAGGTTAGAGGAAATATACAAGGAATTAAACATATCTATTAACTATTCACACAGTTGCAAGAGTTAAATTTGTTTACAACTTTCATTTTTTTTTAAAAAACTGATTTAAGAAAATTCTCTGAAATAACCAACTATTTTCCAAACTTATTCCAAAATTAATTAACTCACTTGAATGTAGGTATCTTAAAATTTTACTTAAAGTCGGAGTTTGGGGGCTTTTCTCCAGGTCTTTGGGCTTTTAATTTAATGATTTTTGGTGATTCAGAGCAATTTGTGTCTTTTCTTTTCATTGCACAATAAAACCATTAACCTTTCCTTCATGTGATACTCGGAAGTGTCACTAAAAGACGCACAGTATTTTAGATGACCCTATTTTATGATAAAGTATTTTCAATATTTTAGTAATTAAATATGCTTTCTACTAAATGTAGCTATCCTATAACATACCAGGGTCTATAGTGAATTGTACAATAATACTTAAGTGTACTATATGTCCTACATACCCTCATAACAGAAAATTAAAAAATCGTTTTCCAATAGTGTGATATATACGATGAAAATAAGTTTTTAGAAGTGTTAACAATCCTAATTTAAATCAAATAGATCATACTGCTATTTTCTTCAGCAAGATCAGAATATAGAGTAAGCTTCTATATTAAATTCTAAAACAGTTACTCATTACACTGTATATCATGTTTATATGAGAGGGACCATGGTCTAGTGTTTGGGGCATAAGTATGACAGAATCAAACTATATGAACTAAAGCTCTAAAAATACCATGTACAGTATACTTTCTGTGTCTTCATCTTCTTATCTAAAATAGGGATAAGTATATTGAGTATATTATTTTTTACAATCTAATGAGTTAAAATTATTTAAAGACAATTAAGCAACACAGACCAAAATTCACTTTCCTGGTAATGGATATTTTAATGCACGTAACTTTTTCAGATGTCAATTCTAACCTGCTTTCATCTGTAAGAATTAGTTTATAATTGTTCTAACTTAATTTTCTCATGAAGGGATTTCCTAAACCTCATTATAATTCTAATTAGCTTAATTTTCTAACAAGTGAGTTATCCTATTTATTTTTGAAATAGTTAACAATTCTCCAAATTCCTTTTAAAAATATTAATGATGATAAAAATTAAAATGAGCAGTAGTACCTTAGAAATAGAACATTTAAAATTATTATGTAATTGAAACTAAATCTGTATATATATTTGGAATGAGGAGGTCTCAACAGTAAATTTTCTTAGGTTAAAATGAACTCACTTGAAATTTCAAATGTTGTATTTAATTCAACTGTCTCAATTTCCCCACACTTAAAAACATACCACAGTAACACTAAATTCAACTGATATTGTTACATAGTCCTAAAATTTATTTTTTATATAAAAACACTCAACCTACATGTTTGAAGGTATCTATATTTGACATAGCCACTAAAAAAAAAAAATCACAATGCATTCAGACAGAAAACTACAAAAGTACATTTTAATGGATCTACTGCTTTTAAAAGATATTCCATGTAATAATCAATATCATTAAAATCACTCTCAATAAAATTTGGTTTTTTTTTCTTTTAATGATCCAAATCTATAGTGAAATGATGAAATCGAAAAACAAGTGTTCTTGTCAGAAGACAGGAAGAGAGTTTTTTCCCTTCCCTTAAGGAAAACAAAGGATTCCTGAAAGCTTTGCCCTGATTTATTTTTCCAATTTTAAATACCTTAAGAGTAGCGGAACTGCTACTGGCATGGTAGTATTTCTAACAGTCAATAAATCTAAAATATTATGTGTGAATATTGGAATGAAGCCATTAAGAAGATTACAGCATGCAACACAGCAGAGGGTCCACAGGAAAAAAGAACTAGTAATTCAGGACAACTGTGACCACTGACCTTTGAACAGCCAAGACCACTGGTCAAGCTGACACAATAATAGAGTGCACATGCATAGAAAGTCATCTAGCCTGTAAGTATAATTTAAATGTTTTGGTAAATGATTTTAAAAGGCCCCCTTTAAAACATCAGTTAATTTACTAAATAATCAAACAATACCAGTAGTAATATTTTTCAGGATTCAAGTATATTTCATTAATTCAAATCACAAAAAAAAAATCAGTAAGATCATTTGTAATTTTAACACATCTCATTTAAAACATTTATAATTAGAGAAAGTATGATGTGATAACTTTATCATATCTCCTACAGAACTGTAAGAGATAGCTTTTGGAAAATTGATGAAAAAGCTAAATTTATTAGAGAGGGGTTAAACAATCACCTAAAATATTTTTAGAAAATGACCATAAGTTTAAAACCTCTCGTACTTTCAGCAAATGGTCCTAGTTCCACCCCAGGGCTGTATCCACTTATTCATTGTTCAAATTTGTCTGTAAGTCTGTGGCCTTTAATTTCAAGCATACGTATAGTTATATCTACACCAGCGAACAGTGTGCCTTTTATGCTTTTTTTAAAATTTCAGTTATGTACAGTTAACTGTTACAAATAAAGGAGATGGTCCCTCCTGTCATTTTATATATTTAGGCTTTTACATTTTCTGAGTACTATTTAACTTCTTCATATTTTAAAATAAATGTCTTAATATGAAACTAATTCTACTGGGAAAGTAGTACATCTCAATTAAAAAAGAATCACCCATCAAAAAAATTACTATTAAGGATTATTTTCTTAAAGAAATAAAATCAGCCACCACTGAAACTGACTGTAAAAATTTTTATGACACAAAAAAGCTGATTTATTTCTCTTTTTTCTTCCTCTTCTTTTTTCTTTTTAAATAAACAATACTTTCTCCTTAGGGCATTAACAGTAGGAAATGCATTGCACATAAAGACAATATTTGTAAAAGTTGGGACTTTATTTCATAATTATTTTTCCATCCAATGAAGAATTCTTTGATGAATTTCTAAATTAATAACTCTAATCATTTTTAGCAGCTTCTGCAAAATTTTTATAATGAGGCAATCTAGTTATAATGAGCTAAAAAGATAACATAATTCTTTACTGGTCTGGGTTTGGATTTGTTCATACATAGCATAAATTTTACTATAGTAAGATAAAGTAGTTCAATTTAATTTGCTTCAAGGTCAGCAAGTATTTTAGGTTACTTATGGGCATAAATAATCTGATTTTAACTTTAAAATCACATTTTTCCTATCACTTGTGATAAGAACAATCAAAGCCAGTATTACTATATTATTTGAGTTTGAAATTTTTAAATTCACTTTTTCAAACTCCCTGATAATGATTTCAAAGTACTTGCAATATTACAGAAAAACATATGATGAAGGATTTTTATTTCTAAATTTTACTATCCCTGAAAAAACTGGATTTTTTTTAGGAGAGTTATTTTTAACTCAGAACTGTTATAAAGATATTTTTAAATAGCCATTATATATATACAGAAACAGTACTAGTCTGCATTTTTGCCCTGTTCTAAGGAATACGAAGGCCAAAAAAATGCACTTTTGGTGACTAACATGAAATACAGAATATATCCTATTACAAGCTGCAGACACGCACATGCACGCGCACGCGCGCGTGCGCGCACACACACACACACAAACCCTCTGCAAGATCAAAGACCAGAAAAGAACTGGCACTTAATTTATCAGCCTTTACAGACAAAAGACAGTTTTCGTCATTTCAAAAGGATCAGATGTCTTTTATGACAAACTGGGTTTGCAGTTTAATTTACAAATAGAATTCTAAGTAAGCAGTCTTTGCTCTGCCAAAGCAAATGACAAACAGTGTAGGTTTTCATTCTTGCAGCCCTCAGCAGGATAGAAAAGATTAAAATAAAACTGAAATAATTTAGAGAAAACAAATAAATGTTTCAGAAAGTTGAGGGAGATCAAAGACAGAATTTTCTGACCCCAACTGTACAAGCATTTCTTATTATATTGACCAGTGCCATCAGATCATTAATTAAAAGGAAAAGCACTGGCAGGTGGCAGGGAAGCAAAAGCCGGTAATTGGCCCCCTTCTTCTCCTTGCCTTCAAAAACTCTCTCATTCTTTTGCAAGACATGCCACTAGGCAGACAGAAATGCCTACTTTGTAATATAATGATTAAGATGAGATGAAGAGACTTAGGTTTAAAGAAACTCTGCCTAATGAGTGCATCTAGCTTTTTAATTATGATCCTACTTTTACAATAGGAATAGGATGTTCCATTCAACATCTCATCAACTGCCAAAAGTAGAAAATATTAAATATAGAATCTACATGATTCCTCTCACACCCATGCACATACTCAGCCCTTTTACTTCAGATAGAAAACTGGGAAAAATAACTCTTGGTAATTCAAGGGTCCAGGAGAAAACATATATATATATATCTATATATATATAGATATATGTATGTTCACCACAAAATAGCCTTCAGACTTACCACATCACTCGGTAGGTTGTTCAAGTCATTAAATGGTGATTCTAAAGTGTTTGTGTCAACATTTAACATAACCACATCCTCCAATGATTTATTTTTCACTCTCTGTTTAAAAAACACAATTATAAATAAACATCTTAGTATATTTTCCTTCCAAAACTATAATGAGCTTAGAAATGTAGAGAAAATTATCTTAAGGATAATCAGCCTTGGGAAAAGAAAAAAAGAAAATCCTATATTATAAGAACATATAAATGACTTTGCCTTATGAGAAAGAAAGTTTGTCCATAATCATTCAAAAAGATTGGGTGGAAAAAAATCCTTAAAATAGAATGTTTGCTCATCTAAACACACTGATTTAGTTTGGATACTGAATATAATTTAACTACCAAAGAGATATTACAACAAAAACTCACAAAATAGGCACAGCTACATTAACCACAAAAATTTATACCTTTATAAGCTGAATTTCAATCCTATGATACAGGAACTTGTGGCCAGTTCTATACCTATTTTTAGCATAAATCATATTGTAGGGCTAACATAAGCCAATAATTATGACTACTGTAAGTGAACTAAGTTTTAAATTAATAAACATTTTCTCTGTATTTCCATATCAATTCAGTGTAAGCTGATGATGAGGACTGTAAGTTAAGAAAAATGATAAAGAAGGCAGTAATAAGAAATTGTTAGTAATATTTATCACATGATTAATATAAAAGATCAAATTTAACAGCCTATCAAATTGTTTGGCTTATCTTATTTGTTTGACAATTTAGTCAAATGGTCAAATTATCTCAATATGTGGACTAATGATGGTAAATTAGAATTTCATCAAATTTTTCATTCTTAAAGAAAATACTTATGGTTTATTTTTCCTATTTAAACTAATATGTATACTTAAATCACGTAAATCTATTTGCCTTATTTACATGATAGGAAATAGTATTACTTTTTGAGCAAATAAATAAGGTGCTCATTAATGAAATAGATCTATCAACTCAGAATTCCATAATTGTATAGGTCAACTGGCAATAAGTAAATTAATTTCAGTGTAGTATTCTTCTTCAGTATAGTATTTTTAAAAATGACATTCTAGAATAATAGCCATTTTTGCAATTATTAAATACCTTCAATTTTAAGTTGGCCAGACCAATTTTTTTAAGTTGTTCAAGAATGAAATTTCCTTGATTGATTTAGAACTTCAAATCTCTGTATATTAGGTAGAATGTTAAATTTGCTAGGGAAATGGTGGTATAGAGTACGGAATTTGTGTTAAGAAAGCCAGAGTGTCTGTGCAGAACATGAATTCTCCAGGGAACACATGATTTTAAAAATCCATCTTGGAAAAGTCATTGTAAGTACTCTAAAATAAGAGTCAGAGGATGGCTGTTTCTTAGAAATTAACAGAGAATCACCTACAATTGTGTGACACTATTGACAAAACATTTATAAACTATTCCCTTTCCTTTCCATATGTATACATACATGCAAAAGAGGCTCACATACATAAATATATAGTTATCTACAAGTTAACTATAGCATAAATACAAAAATATCCTATTTTATAAGCAAAAATACATTTATATTAATGGCATTTGGATGGGAAAGGTGTGTCATAATTTTGATTTCCACCTTCAATTCTAAGTTGTCCCTTTCAACAGAAACTGTAAAGATAATCCAGAAATCCAATGCACTTGCTAAAGGATAAAATGAGTTCCTCTAAATAGCCTGAAATAATGGTTATGTGATGCCTAAATATTCTGTGGTGATACAAATGCTAAACTCTGAGTAAAGAAGATTAGTATTAACATGAAATGTATAATTTTTTCCAAGTTGCACTTAGTTTAAAAAAAGTGTGATAATAGCTGAATATTAAATTCTGTTCAAGGGACCATGCAATAAGAATGGAAAATGTATTGATTTCAATAAATCAATACAACTAAATGAGAACGATTCTACATAAGCAACAAGAGAAATACAGTATGTAATTAAAATTTTTTTTTAATTTGGATTAATCTTAGTATTTTATCTATGTTTCCTTCCAAGTCAGGCTTTAACAATTTTCTAAACAGGAGTAAAAGGTCATACAGCATATAAAATGATACCACTTTCTCTGTCTCATACTTTTATAGCTCATAAAATTCATCAGCTTGCTTGGATCGGGAAAGAACAAGAAAAAGGAGAATTTGCCTTTTTCTTCAAAAGTAGTAAAATAATATCAGGACAGAGACTGAAAGTCTTATGAAGGACAACAGCAAGGTATTAAAAGTTGGTAAGTTTTTCTCTCACATCCTCTCTATATAATGACCCATCCAGGCAATGTGACTACATATGTGCATCATGTGTTTTATTGCAAGGAAATGACACAGTGGCAGTAGTCACATGTTCTTGTAAAACTGAACTAACATTTTATTCAGAACTATTTTTTGTGTATTTTAAAACACATAATACAATCCTTACTTTGTAGCCTCCACTAACTTATTTCTGAACATCATTTACAGGCCTTTGAGTTCATCCCTAAAGTCTAATTTTCAGGGGGAACAAAATGTCCTTATCCTTTACTTTGGAAGCAAATTCACCTTTTAAAAAGAGATTCCTAGCCATCTTTCACTCATGATTACATAGAAATAATTAAAAGAAAGATTTGAAAGGATATTAGTTTCACATCCTTGAACAATTATATCTAGAAGTCTTTGTAAAACTAGTGTACTGAAACTGTCTTGACCAAGAGAGAGAATAGGGCATATTTTGATTCTTCCTAAAAAAAAAAAAAACCTGTTGTAATTGCAGCCGAGCAAAATGTAAAAAATTACTCAGTTTGGTCTCATATATAAAATAGGTAAACAGATATATCCACATTTTAATTATAACACCATTAATATAAAACAAGATAGCACAAAAGATAAAAAAATCTGTCTATTAATGATATAGTAAGAATAGAATTGCAGGACTTGTATCATTTTGTAATAAATTAAGGAGAAAGTTACTAAATGGTACCCAACTGGTTTAAAGACATTCTCGAAGTTCTATTGTACCTTCTTGTTCACTATTAAACCAAATAAACCTAATTGAACTGACTACAAAGACAGTTCAATAAGTCCAGAGTATAAAAGGTACAGAGATTTCAGCCAATCTAATCATGGCTCTAAACAGTCTTATTTAATGATGAACCAATTTAAAATTAGAATGGACCATTTCTCTAAGACAATACTGTAAGAAGTAAAAAATTCTTAGATTTGCTCCTTAAAAAAAGTACTGATTTTCTCTATAGGTATCCAATAAATTTATGATAAGGGTGATCAAATATTTAAAACATGTACCCATTTCCATAATATTTTGGAAAAGCTGAATCATCTGTTTTAAACGTTGATATAGCACTATTACACAACAAAATATATCACATCAACAGGTACAATAAACTACTTTAAGTATTTTTCATCTGTACAGATAAATATATTATAAAAATTAATCTATTAAATAAGAAGAGACATGTGCACTAAAATCAAATTCAATTTGATGACTTCTTTGAACCCATACCAACTAACTGCGGTTAGATTTTATTCAGTGAAAATAATGATGAATAAAATACCAGATATATATCCCACAATCAAATAACAGACTAAATACCTATTCATTCATGCTTTATTTTATGCACATTGACCTTCCACTGCCAGTACCTTGTCATGTAAGAATAAATTTTCTAAAAATTAATAAACATAAAGATTCATAATGTTATCCAACTCAGACTTCAAAATTAAAAACAAATTAAGTCTACCAAAGAAACTCATTAAAATGTATTCTTTGTTGATGATTAAACAAATAAAAAATGTTGCCCTAGCATTCTATAAAAGGAGAAAATGACCAAAACCAGAGCACACGTAGAACTCTCTAACTCAGGAAGGACTACTATAGGAACATTACTTCTCCAGACACAATCCTCAAGAGTTTTAAAATAATCAAAAGGATCTTCCTTGATCAGCAAAGTGAGGACTGATGGTGTATACAGTGACAACAACTAATGAGAAAACCAAATCTAACTCATTTAGGTTGTTGATTAGAAATTGGGCTAATGTAGGGCGCCTGGGTGGCTCAGTTGGTTAAGCGACTGCCTTCGGCTCAGGTCATGATCCTGGAGTCCCTGGATCGAGTCCCGCATCGGGCTCCCTGCTCGGCGGGGAGTCTGCTTCTCCCTCTGACCCTCCCCCCTCTCATGTGCTTGCTCTCTCTCATTCTCTCTCTCTCAAATAAATAAATAAAATCTTTAAAAAAAAAAAAAAAGAAATTGGGCTAATGTACAATATGCACAATCAGCAAAAGAAAAAAAAAAGAAAGAAAACTGAATAAAACTGAAATCAGCTAGCATAATGATACCATGCAACTGACCCAAGTCTTTTGTTTGGGTCCAAGTCTTTTATTTATTTATTTTTTTTAGAATCTAATCTTCTAAGAAGTCTTCTCTGGAAATCTCACTGATTCCAAGTTCAAGGTATTTAAAGTTCAAAGTTTTTCACTATAATAATGACAAGTCACAAAAATCATTTTGGAATGAAGTGATAACAGTGCAAAAAAAAATTACTGCATTTTAAATCCCCAACAGGACTGGAAATTAAAAAAATTTTAAAGCTATATTCTAATTTAAACTTCATGATTAGAATATTAAAATCACATCTTGAAAATGCACACTGATAAACTGGATCATAATGGAGCTTGAAAAATAAAAACATTTTCCCTTTATGACTTATAACTACATAAATTCTGACCTTCAAAATAAGGTCTGAAAAAGAAATAAATATAAAAGATCCCAAGTGCCATAAAGAAAGTGTTTCATCAAAGACTAAGTTTTTAGTATTTAAAAACTTACCACATGACCTTGACCAAGTTTAACATATTTTCATGGGTTTCATGCCATTGAAGATGTTCATTCAGTATACTAATTGAAATGAAATTATTCCAAATATTACCTTTTTGAAAATGATTGTGTAAGGATACCCTAAATATGAAACTAGTCACTGCTTTATACTATTCAGCTGATACTCTTGAACCCATTTAACTGATTAAATGATTAAAAATCATTTAACTATGATTTTTATTAATTAATTTATCACTCATGTATCTCATGTCTGAAAGATACTCACCTCTATGAGGCTGGAGTGTATTCCAATCAGGTATGGCATTGGAGCACTAAATTAAAGATATATAATGTATAAGTTCATTAAAACTAAAACAACAATATAAGTAATTCAGAAGGTTTAAAAAACTAAATTAATTAAATGTACAGTTCTAATACAGCCCATTATAGATGTTTAAAATTATTCAATATATAAAAGTCAAATTTAATCTGGGAGGCCATTAGTATATTCAAATTAAGGTTGATTTGCATAAAAATCACAAAATAATCTATAATTAAATAAAGAGTGGTAATGCCTAAAATAACTTTTTTATTTAGGAAGAATATTAGAGTCTAGGCCATAGTCTGAATTAAACCTTCCATATACCTCATATCAAATATATCCTAATTATCAAATTCACATTTCTCTTATATACCTTTTTTTATTCAATTAGTTTCTTACTTCTATGATTTTCTTAATATATCATCATTTCATGCCTATTATGGCACCAAAATTTTTTGAGTTAGTCAATCACTCAAAATCTATTGAGACCTACTATGTGCCAGGCACTGCTTGGGAACTAGAAGTACAAAGATAAACAAGCGCCTCCTCTACTGTTATCATTCTCTTTCTGTGCTATCTTTCTGCTCATATACTTAGTCCTTTATTTAAATGTCATACATTCCTATTTATCCCACTTTTACTTCTATTAATAAAATAATTTTAACAAATCAAAATATTCAAATATGTTTAAGAATAATACTGAATTAATTAATTCAACAGATAATATCTGGAGCAAACCAGATGCTGGAACCTGAGCTATGGTACAATAATAAATGATATAAACAGAATATATTCCCTTGTGGATCTTATACTCCAACAGAGGATACAGACATTAAATATTTTTTGTAACATAAAATCAGACTTACTAGTAATTTCAAAAACATTTCTCATGAAATACAAGAGGGAATTATCTAACGACATTTTAAAATCAAAATATTATTTAACAAGAAAACCTGAGAATGGACGGATGTCCACAAAGGTAATAGAAGATATGCAAATAAATAGCTATTTAAAAATAAAACATTTTTGACACTTCTTGTATAGACATCTCTGAGTTATATTTAATGCAACCATTTTCTACGTTAATGAAAACAGTCTTTTTCAAAGAATTTGCTTAATTTTCCAAACGTCACTGTCACTGTTAGAGTTGAGCTGTCCAAACTCCTGCATACACTCTGTACTGAGAACCAGTCATGGATAAAGCTAACAGGCACCTCGACAGATCCACAGTTTTCAAGGTAACCTCAAAACTCCAAATTTATTTAAAGATGACTTAACCACTAACATATATCCAGAATTCACCAAAAATAAGGATGGTTAAAATTTATATTTGACTCCTCATTATCCTGTTCATTACTTCTCATTGTACTAGGTTCCATCTAATTCCCTTTTGTAGCTTTGTTCCTTCCTATCTTTTTTTTTTTTTTTTAATACAACAGACCATCTGGAATTGATCTGATATTCTGGAACATTTGACTGAAAGTTAAGAACTATTTATAGGCCTTGATATCCTTAAGACCTAAGAGATTTTTCTGCCTTCAAAAGGAAACAGGAGGAATAAATGTGGACTGTCCCACTTCTGCTTAAATAAAGGAAGGCTGATTACTTCCCTAGTTCAAGTTCTCATCTCTGGAATTCCTTCTGGGACTCCATAGAAGACATAAAATATATGTCACTAACTATTCTAGGCTCCCACGACCGGGTTCAGAACATTTTCACAAAACAGGGTAGCAAATCCCAAGATCTTAAATATGTCAAGCTGTCCATGTGCAAAATAAGTATAAAATTATTCAAGTTACTATGCAAACTTCCAATTCACCCAGATTTATCCTACCCACAAAATTTACAACATAGAAAGTCCAAGGTATCTCAAATTTTGAAGCACGTTTTAATATAATGAGTGTTCATCAAAAATATAAAAGCTTTCTAAAATTAACAATTATTATGTCCATTTTACAGATGTTGGACGAACACTGAGTGGATCAGATTTCAAAAATTCAGAGCCAAAACTAGTAGCTAACCTACTGAAGTCCTATGAAATACAGCTAACACTTTTAAAACTTCATGAGAGCTAGTTATTTCTTGAAATACAAAAAATAAATGTTTAGCAGTTGTTAAACTAGAATAAAAATTCAATTAAGGGCTCATATGTAGAACTTAGTAATGAAGTAACTTGTAACTTTTTCTGTGAGATTACTGGGTACTGTGTTTTTATCTCACTAATTACTAACAAAATCAAAAACATATAGAGATGTTAGAACTGCAAGCATTATTAATCTAGAGCATAAATTCCTAAAATAATCATGATGTTTTGCATATAGATTTTATAGAATATATTTTATAGACAGATTTTGTATTTTATGGAATATAGATTTTACTGAATAGTTATTTCTTTCTCATGAAAACTGGATTGTGTACCTCCCAATATTATATCAGCCAAATCTCACGAAAAGTAATTTTGCAACCCTAGCTGAAATCTCCTAATTAGATTAGGGTGTTAATAAGTCAGGAAGAGATCCTTGGCAACACAGATGTTTTATCATCCACATGCAAAATTGTCCTAGATCTTTCTGTCAATGAAGTTATTTTGCAAAGATAGGATACAGAAGACCATAATGACTGCTTCTTATTTGGGGTAGCAATTAATCTTTACTCAAAAATAATCACCATGTAATAGCTTTTTTTTTTTTTTCTTTTTAGGTTTTCTTACAGAGACCACCTGTGGGTACACTGTAACAGCAGTCTATTAACTTAGGTAGTCTAAACAGCATAATTTTCCATTTATGTTTTAAAAAACAATTCTCTTAAAAGCTAAATCTGCTCCTTTCATGGAAAGAACAGTCAGATAGGTAGCCTAAATAAAAAAGTGACTCAACCACTCTTGAACAAATAAAGAATGATTATAATTTTACTGGTACTAGAGTCATACTACCTCCTAGGTGTTTAAGGACTCAGAAAGTTTAAGAGTGTGTGGCAGTATCATGGACTTGCCACATTAAGGTTCTCTCTTTCTCCCTCTCCCTCTCTCTCATTCTCTCTCTCGTAGTAAAAACACTGAATATGAGATCCGCCCTCTTAAGAGATGTTTAAGTCTGCAACACAGTATTGTTAACCACAGGCACAACATTGTGCAGCAGACCTCTAGAACTTAATCATCTTGTATAACTGAAATCTTGTACCTGTTAAATAGAAATTCCCATTCTTCTTTTACACTGGTAGATTAAAAGAAAATCTAGATGGTGTCATCTCCTCCCAGTCGCCTTCCCTAACCTACTAAGCAATGTGGGCCACTTCTTCCTAGGTGTCCATCCATGTTGCATTTACATGCCTCTGATATAAACCTTACAGTACTGAAGTGTTACTCTGTGTTCCTCTTGTGTGTACGTGTGTGTGTGTGTGCTCTATGCACATGTGTGTGAATTTCTTCCTCTCTTTGGATACTACAAAGGCAGAAACTAAGTTTCATTCATTACCTTACATATACTCACTGCTTGGCAAATAGGTGTTCACTAAATATTTGATGTACAAATGGATGGATGAATGAATGAGTCAACAAATTAGCACGCCTTTCATTAGTAGACCCAGATGCTATATTCATGCATGGTCACAAGATGGCATTATGACTCTCCACAGTCTATGTCATACCAGAGATACCAGGTGCGCAAACAAAAATACTTCCAGGAGACAGGATTATTTCAGGATTTGGAAAGTACCATTCACCTTGAAGAGTTGGCAAATATACATCTAACCCATCAAACCTTTCTGGTGTTATTTTTGAAGTGAAATATAAAAATGTCTTTATTCAAAAACCATGAGACTGAAGGGACAATCACTAATATTTTTCTCCCTTTTGCATAGAGATCAGTATAATTCTAAGATCACTTGTAAGGACGCAAAGGGAAGAAAACTATTTTCCCTAAGAAATACTTTAGTCCATAAAATTTTCTGACAGAAGAGAGCTAGAGTCTTAGACAGCTATTTCAAAAGAAAAAAAAGAAAAAAATTATATTATACTGCTCAGTTCCTATGATAGAAGCTGAGCCTATCATTGTGACCTTAAGGTTCAGGAAGTTTCAGATAACTCCTTGTTTATCACTGCTGTACTCTCCGGAACAGGGAACTGTCTGGCATATAGGCTGTTAGAACTTGTCCTAAAGGCTATTTCAAAGTTAGAAACTGGTAAAAAAATTCGAGGGACTGAAATATGAAACAAGCTTCCTTCCTTATAGTGGAAGCAGCAGAAGAACTTGATGGCAGGGTTAGAAAGTATCAGGAAGACATCTCTGGAAAGAATTAGCACAGAACTACCTACCTCACAGAATAATTTCTAAATAACAGTATTTTAGAAAGTCTTAAATGTGTAATCATTACAGAGAACTGAACTTAAAGGGACGTTACCTCCTAAGAGGTCAGAATGTTTTAATAGAGAAATTAAAATAGCATAACATTATATATGATAAAATATAATTCTAAGCTTCGTCATTAGAAGTGTTAGTTCTTGAGCCACTAACTTGACATGTACTTTTAAAAATCATGTATCAATATATTTTCAAATTACTTTTGTAAGAATTATTTAAAATGAATAAATTTTAATTACTGAACACCATGTGCCAGGATCTATGGCATTGTCAATGTGAATAAACTGCCATTCCTGCCTTCAAGATGCTAATATGTACTAGGTATGTTGGTCACAGGGATTATATTTCTCTGTTAATCATTTTTTAATGTTTAAAGCAATAATTAAGTCAGCATTCTTCATTTTAAAAGTCTTGCTAGAGTCAGCATTTCAAGCTGCTGTTCCAGAGTCTAACCCTTGTCCAGCTTCACCGTGAGTATACACACTCTTCCGGAGGAAGAGAACAGAAAAGTTCTACAGGTATAGTTGAGTTCAAATTGGGTGAGATCACTGGGAGTTGTTTCTAATGCCAGGAAGCTTTTCAAAATGATTCCCAACACTTTTCAACATTGCTTTTCATAGTGGCTTAAGGCTGAGACTTTGATTTAAACCAGAAACTCAGGGAATCCCTGAATTAGAGGCAACCCCTTTGCTGGTATTTGGTATTTGGTGTGCTGCTGAGGGAAGAGGGGTCTAGGAAAGTGTGTCCTCAGGTAAAGGGAATGAAAGTGTGCCCCAACAGAGACAATGTGGTTTCTGACACCCTCTGCAGACAAATCCTGACACCGGGGATACGGAGTTCTCTGATACTATAACTTCTGCTAACCACCACTAAGACTGTACTTATTTCTCTTTATGCATTTAATTATCTAAATGACTGCAGAAGTACCTCACAAAGTCTAAAGAACTTTATGCTTGTCAAGTATACATTTTTGCTAGCTTTGAAATGCCCTTCACGAAAGCACCTTCTAATATTTGTTACCAGTCTCTAAGCCAAGTTTCAGGGCTCCCATTCATCTATATATACACACCACGCTTACCTACTCTACAAATAATGAGTCTTCTCTAATCACAAAGCCTGGATTTAAAGGGGTCCGGCCAGAGCCGTCTTACCAGCAGTAGTCCAGCAGGTGCGGAGGAAGCACTGGGATGTATATGTGTTGCCAGTACATGGGGTACAGCAGGGCAACCGATCCATGGACACAGGCAGTTAACTGAAGTTTGCAAAAGGATAATAACAGTAAGTAGCTGCTGACCCTCCAAACAAAAAGACATGCTTAAGTTAGCAAAGATTAATAACAACCACAAAACAATTTATTTAGCGACCTAAATCACACTACCTTTACCAATTCTGCCAGGAAAAAAAAAAATCTTATGTTCAAAACCCCTCTAAAAAATATACAAATAGCAAAAGTGGCTTCTTGGGCACCTTATGGAGACAATTATAACTATCTGAAAATACAGTGTTTGGGGTCAAAACTTAGAACATAAATAAAACTGAAAAATTAGGTGAGCATCTTAGAAGAAATTATAGGAAATTACAATTTGTGCAGCACAGTTTGCGCATCACTCAGATTAATATACCACGATTAAATATGGAAAGGAAGAGAGGCTGAAAGCTCCTGAGGGATATCATTAGGGCAAATTGCCAAAGAATGAAACATGAGCCAGTCAGGAGAGTCTGGAAGCTGCAATAATACCAGGGGACTTGAATGTTCGACAGTTGGAGCTTCAGTAATGTGTGAACTGCGGGTTATGGTATCAAGAGACTCTGTTCACTGACACATAGAATGTCACTATTGACCAGCGAACTGCCCAAGCTTGACAGCTGTACTACAGGAAGCCAAGTATATCATAATTTCATATTTAAACTGTTCATTTCAGATTAACATTTTGTTTCCTAGCTTTATATCACAACAGCTGCAAATACACTGATGCTATTTTAAAGGTAATTGCCATTTTAATTGTCTTGTTTTGGCAAGCAGTTAATTAAATATTTTTTTTAATGCTTAACAAAGGGATATCACTTTTTTTCCCCTCCCTCCTACTGACCCTCACCAGAATTCTTTCCATGGGACTTTTCTTTACATCTTAAATTATATTTCTCTGTTAATCATTTTTTAATGTTTAAAGCAATAATGAAGTCAGCATTCTTCATTTTAAAAGTCTTGCTAGAATCAGCATTTCAAGCTTACTAATTAAATCATTTTATTCAACTTGAAAATCGGAATTTAAAAATAAAACTGTATGAAAATAATCCACAGACTTTCTGTAAACCATTATTCCTGTTATACAGAGAAATTAAAACTTACACACAATAATCAAATTAACCTAAAAGGATAAATGTATAAAAAGCAATTCAATCTTAATAGAAACATTTGTTCATATTTAAGTGCAAAATAGTTCAGCTAAAAAAAAAATTAAAGGAATCCCATTTGAACCAAAAACATAAAAATTTTTATTAAAAGTATACTCATCTTCATCATATATATTTTTTCCAGTTAGATTTTTAATTAATTTTATATGGCAAACAATGTATTTTGTTTCTATTTAGGATGCTATCATTAAAGGATTTTAGTACTTGGGACTTACAAGCTTTACTAGTTTATCTACAGTATTCCTTCAACACAAATTATTTTTTAAAAATTCCTTAATTGGAGCATATAATATACCACTAGGAGGCATTCAAATACCTTCACTTAACAATTACAGACCTTGGATTTATTTGTCTTATTTGAACCCTCATAGAGGGAGATGAAATAGGGTTGATCTAACTCGGTCAAATTCTCTGAGAGCTCTTAGGTACTCCCTGGTTGTAAATTAGGCATCTTTAAAGCTGTATTAACTCTTTCCATCCCTTCAGTGTAACTCAATGGCTAAAAGCATTTATACAGCTTTGAAAGGGGGCTACTTTACTCAATCTCTCCATTTGCACACAGATTACTTTTAAAGCAACTCATTTAAAGCCTTAAAAAAAAGAGAAAGTGTTCCTTTTACATTATTAAGAAAATAACAGTGTAACAAGAATAATACTACATTCTCAAAATGAGGAATTACAATAAGGGTAACCTATTTTATTGGGTACACCCAGAGTTCAAAGCACTCTATTAATTGCTTTATAGATACCTTCCCTATGCCCTTAATGGTCATCCTTAAGTGAAGTTATGAATTATTCGCTAAGAAGGCACAATATCATCTGATGAATCTTATTGGCTTCACACAGAGGGCGATTGCTCTCCGTGATGAGAGACAGTTACAAAACACCTGCAACGGCCAGCATGTGGCAAAGGATCATCTTTACTAATCAAGGTCTGCCCGGAAAGAAGAATGTTCTACAGGATTTGGCAACTTTTTGGATTTAGCGGGTAGGTGACAGGGAGAGGTAAAAACACTACCCCTCCCTAACCACAATTTCTGGCCTAAGCAACTAGAATGAATTATTTAAAGTGATACAGCGAAAAGTGTCAGGTTCAGGTGCAACTACAAGGAATATGTTTTTGCAAATATCGATCCTGTTAAATGTGAGACATCCAAGTGGAAATTTCCAGAGCAGGCAGAAACAGACCAAAGATCCCCTACACTCCCCTAGCAGCATGTAATAGCTATGTGATTGAAAACTAGAGAGAACACTATTATAACATCTACTTTGCAGAAGAGTTAGTAGTGAGTGAAAAAACACAACTAAGAAAAAAATGTACTAGGAAATCAAACACAATTATATATTAGCTGTATAAAACAATAAGAAATGAAGCATACAAAATTAGGGCTCTGCCACTAAAGCTGTATGACCTCTGGCACATGTACAAATATAACCAGATCTGTTTCCTAATCTTTAAAATAAGAAGGATATGCGAGACGATCTGTAAGCATTGTCTCTGAGAGATGTAGTATTCTTTAGTCTTAGATCAGACCAATTCTAACATTTTATGTTCTTAGTTAACGATATTTTTTCCCAGACAGGTGGTTAACAGAACTAGACTACAAATCAGACCACCTTCAAAATATATCTAAAGATCATCTCTAAAACCTTTAAAGCACAAGAAGTAACTGAGCAATTGGAAATATCATAGTAAGTTACTTGCTTAATTCAACAAAATTTTTGAGTGCCTGCTATGTGTTATCATAAATCTCTACCAGGCCACAGGGACCCATACTGAACAGAACAAAGTCCCTGTATTCATGGAACTTACATTTTAGTGGGGAAAGCAAACAATAAACAAGTAAATATTATGTGGGTTAGAGGTAAGTTCTAAGAGGAAACCTAGAGCAGGCTAAGAGGGTAGAAAGTGACAGAGGGGCAGTTTTAGACAGGAGGATTAGAGACAAACTCTGATGCCGTGACATTTGAACTGAGACCCGAATGATGTAAGAGAGCCCACTGTTATGGCTTTGAGGAGAAGAGCATTTCAGGCAGATGAGGTGGGAACATGCTAGTCATCTTCACAGAAGAGTAGATTGGATCGGAGTAAGTGGGAGAACAGCGGGAGGTAAGGTCAGAGAAGCAAGCCTCGTCAGAACCAGAGGGCCTTCTGGGACATGACAGAGACTCTTAAGACTTATTCTTCATGAAATTTGTCCACACCTCTGAAGGGAACTAACTGTCACAACAAATTATTTATCTAGAACATTCTAACACCTATGCAAATTAGGGAAAATAAACTATGTATTTTAGAAGTCTGATTTGCAAAATAAAGTACTATAAAGAAATGAGATCAATTTTTAAGCCAAGTAGGAAGAATCATTTACTTGTAAGTTATTTATGATATATTGATTGTTTAAGCACAGAGGGAAATGACAATCATACTTCTTTGGACTAGAATTACCCAAGACTCTACGTCTGGCTCACAACAGGACTAGAACTCTATATTCTTTTCTAATATTCTGTCAGTGATTTAATACCACAGCTCTTCTTTATGAAAGCAGAGAGGGTGGGAGAAGTTTCAGTATTTGAGTCAGAACATATCCCAGTCATTATGCTCTGGAAACTATAGAAATAATAAATGAGGAATAATATATAATAAGGCTATAATTTTCAAAGAAAAACAAATTTTCCAAATAAAAATTAAAGAAAAAAATCCTTATCATCTTTGTTAAATGACAAATGAATATTTAAATGCAAATATGATTTCACAAAGCATACTCAATATATTGACTTGATATGGTCCCACATACTGACTAATGCACAATAAAATCACTGGGAACATTTCTCTCCCATGCACTATAATTATAAAATAAGTATATGTGGAAACCATGTGAAAAGGAAAGAACTGATGAGACCAGAAAAATCACGGGGAGAAACTTGATAAGAAAGGTGGATGACAGTGAACTTAGTCATCAAATAAACGTACTCAGAACTTCCAGTCCCAGGCCACCAGTGTCTAACAGAGATACTGTCACTGATAATAACAATAATAATACTAATATCATCAAATGTGTATATAATGCTTACTATGTGCCAGACACTATTCTGAGTACTTGATGTACTCAGACTTAATCCTCACAACAACCTTATGAAATAGCTTCTATCATCATTATTCCCATTTTACAGATCAGGACACTGCAGCAAAGTTAAGCCAATGGCCCAAGATCACCCGTCTAGTATATGGCAAAGCCAGGATACCAACCCAAGCAAGCTCCTGAGTGCAATAACCATTATATTAAAATGCTTTTTGATATACAAGCATTCAAAATTCCCATCATTATGGGGCTCTGAATAATATCTACTGGCTGAAAATATTCTATCTTAATCATATGGTGGAGAATGAGCCTTTACACTCAACAGACACACAAGAACACCTGACCTTTGTAAGACAAAGTTGAGGTCTGTGACAGAGATCCAATTTACAAAACTTTCCTCTGGCATCACAGTGGGTAACTTCAGTAGGAAACCAATGGAACAGATTCTCTCAGATGTTAAAGAGATAATTGATAAAAATTCTACCAGTTATCATCTCAGTTTGGATCTGCAAGAATATCTAGTTGGAAGCCAAACTAAAGTTCTTTCCCCTTTGTGATATAAAATCACACTCATTCCTTTTTCTTAAAGTCAAACTATATTTATTAGAGGAAATCAGCCACTAATAAAACCAAGCAATGTTTTAAGCAATTAAACAGACATGTATTTTGGGGGGAAAACCACATTTTCAGATTCCCAAGGAGACCACAGGTAAACAACCCATCAGTGTGATGACCACAATGAAAACAGCACAATTCTAATTCAACACACTTTACAAGTAAAGCTCTCATATAGACACAACGCCACTCACACATCTCTTAAACTGTGCCTCATTCTTATGGGTAAATTCTATTCACTTCAGCTGAAGTTCTATATGAATTATTGAGGGGCAGATTTATGTCCCCTAAGAATGTATTTATTCACAAAACCCAAGAAATATAGATTAGAGCCTTCATTTGATTTTTACCTGAATCAGTATTTAATTCAGAAATTTATGCACTATAAATAACTATAGGTATACAGAATAAATTGCTGCAGATGGAAATGTGATAAATTCCTCATGGAATGAAAAAAAAATTAGTGGAAAGCATAAAGAAACCATCTGTTTAAACATGCTTAATTTACACTCCCATTTAAAAATTTAGACCAAAAAAAAGTAGCAGTAGGGTATCTGATAACTACAAAGTTACCCTAACTATAAAATATTCTTACTTGAGGGGTACCTGGATGGCTCAGTTGGTTAAGCGTCTGACTCTTGATTTCAGCTCAGGTCATGATCTTAGGGTCCTGGGATCAACCCCCCCCCCCCCCAACGCCAACATCATCCGAGCTCTGTGCTCAGCAGGGAGTCTGCTTGAGGATTCTCTCTCCCAATCCCTCTTCCCCTCCACACTCACATTTTCTCTTTTTCTCTCTCTCTCTCAAATAAATAAATAAATCTTTTAAAAAATATATTACTTGAGCAAAATTTTAAAATTTAAATCCAGTGACAGTTGTAAGAAAATATTTGGAAAAACAGCAATTTTATATAATGAAAAAAGAGTATTTGTATATTTTTAATGTCTTTTGTACTAAAATATTATTTTATATTTCATTCTTTTTCTTCATCCTATTAGGATGGCAAATTCTGCCACTTAATTGCTAAAAAATCACCCTACCCTGACCTCTTTTCAGCATACACAAGTCCTTTGAAAAGTTCTAATCATCTCACATTTGATCACTAGTTTATTACCCTTTCCTACCAAATGACTGATTTTTGTTTTTGTTTTTTTTTTTGCTCACTTACTTCTTTTATGTATTCATTCTTTTAATGATTTTACAGATGGGGAAACTGAGGCAAAGTTAAACAAACTGCCCAAGATCACACAACTAGTAAGTGGGACATCAAACATGTGCCAGTTATTATTATTGGTACTGGGGATATAGTAATGAACAAAGAGACAAAAATCTCTACCCTTAGGCAGTCTGCCTTCTAGTTACCCTCTATAAACTACCATTACTGTCATACTAACTCGCCTCAACTCTTTGGTTCTCTGTAGCTGTCACATTATACATAAATGCCATAGGCTTTAAACAAATTTCTTCCCCTACATGACCTTTCCCTATTACTAAATTTCCTGCTTTCTACTTCTCACTCTCAAAGTTGATTCGATACCTGGAAAAGGCCCATACACCTTTCCACCAAAATTTAAAAGTCTAATCTACAACACTGCTTGAATGTATCCATCTATCTTCTCTCCTCCAAAAGTTGTAGATACTGAATTCTAAAGGATTATGGGTTAAGATGTTCATGTGAATTATATAAAGACTACATAATTTAGGCAATTATTTAAGAAATAAACAGTACAATTAAAGAATCACTGCATTTAACAGGTAGAAAGGATCTCAGAGGTGATTCTTCTGTTCAATTCTTTCATTTTTTAGACAAGAAACTACAGGATAAAAGTTAAATGGCTTATATGAAGTCATATAATTTTTTCGTTAAGTAGTCAGGACTGAAACACAAATCTCTAATTTAGAAGGTATTACTAATATAATCACTCTGCTACTATATCTTGGGGTAGGGTAATATTTTAAATAACCAAAAAATAAATCCAATTGGCTGATGCTACTTTTTAACTATTAGGCATTTCTGAAAATCATAATTTAAAATATCTCTTACCAGGAACAAAATAAAACTGGTTGCAAACCATTAGCAATTGGAAAAGAGACAATCACAATTGCAAAGCAATCACAAAGGAAGTTCTAAATCTTTATAAATGGAATTAAATAACTCTTAATTTGTAAAGCATATATAATTAATAAGAATGAATAATTATACACATATACTATATATTTTAATATTAAAATTGTATACAATATTCTCATATATACTTAACATAGATACATGTATATTTAGCATGCATATCAAATATATTTAAATATATACATCTATATATGAACATTTGTATAAGCATCTACATGCATGGGAATATTTATATGCACACACACACTTATTAAGGTGCAATTTATTGGTAATTAAATGACATCAAGCTCACTGCCATTATACAGCAAGTAAACAAATACCTGGTGCAGAAGACTGGTCCTTTGTGTGTCATTCTATACGTCTCTCTCTTCCTTACCTACTTTCAAACAGACTCTATATCCAACAGAAGTTTCCTTAGAAATGTTTCTAAAACCCAACTTCATCTTCCTCTTATGGTCCCTGTTCTAGTGTAGAAGCGAGTCACCCCTTGCTTTTATTTACTGCACAGACTTTTAACTGGACTCCTATTAGAGGGAATTTTCCCTACCCCATATTTTTCTTTTATAATGCTACCAGTGTTATCTTCCCCCAAACAAAGCTGGTAATATTATGTATGACCTCCCCATAATCTGTTGGATAAAATCCAAGCCCCTTAATTTAGCAAACATGTTTCTACACAATCTGGCTACTGCTTATCTCTCCAACTACATTATGTAGCACGACTTTTCTCTCTTTTCACACACACATACAGAGACATGTTAAACATGTAAATATTTCCTACACAAGACATAAACTCCATTCAAGAAACAGTGTCATCCTGAAGTCAACTTTTTAATCTACTACTCTCCCTCTTACATTTCCTGTATTAGAGTTCTTATCACATTGACTGGCCTTGATTCACTGACATGATATGATTTATGTTTTAATTTATATTTATGACTCTAATTAGTAACTTTGAAATACCCAATACATAATACCTGGCAAATAATAATATGTATCAATAAGCAAATGAATAAATCAATACTGTTATACTTGGTCTTTGGAAAACTTTACCAATGTTAAATATTTCCTTCAAATTAAAGGTCTTCCTTTTCCACTCTTTCCATAATACAGTAGGAAAGCACAATAAAATACCTGATTCATGGAAGCCCTGCCCTTCACATACTGCCCATTAGCTCCAAATTCACTCTTTGCTACCTGTGATAACGGATCTGTGCCCTTGCTGTTTTTCTCTTTTACCAGAGAGCCTAATGTCAGTAGAAGACAAAGTAGAACTTTGTCAGTACAGAACACCAGAGATACGCTGCAGGAGGAAAGGATTTTTGCTTCCTGGTTCCAGTGTGCTCTCAGGCAGTCTCCTCCAGGGCTGTGCTTCTCTAGGGCTTGGCTCCTGCAGTACACAGTGGCCAGTAACACCCAGCAGTAATACCTGGTAGCTTCTTCAGGTGGTCTTGGGGCAGAATGCTTCTGGTGAGATAAATCCCCAGGGCAATCAACTAGTCAATCAATAATCTGGATAAGGTCTTCTTTGACTATAATGCTTCTGCCAGTAACCCAGATCATTAGATGCATAGAATAACATATCCATCAGCATGGCATTCTGTACAGCATTGAACCTCATCAAGGTATTCATTTAAAAGCAAAGTAAGTAAAGCTATGAGCTCATGCCCTTTAAATTAACTAGTCTTACCCAGAAGCAACTGGCCTAATTGAAAAGTGGCGTATAACGACTCAATCATGGTGCCAGTTGGTATTATTATACCCTTAAAGGGTAGGGTTCTATTTTTACATGATGCAGGATATGCTTTAAATCAGAAAGCATTTTATGGTGTTGTTTCTCCCATTGCCAGAATACATGGGATCAGGAATCAAATGGGTAGAAGTGGGAGTGGCCCTTCCATTATTACACTTAATAACCCACTTGCGTAAGTTCTGTTTCCAGTCTCAGTAGTTTAGAACTCTTCTGGTTTGGAGATCTTACCTCCCAATAGAAATGCTTCCATGTGAATTGCAAGATAATATTGCCACCTGGCCATTTCAGGGCCCCATCACTGAAGCAACCGCTAAAAACTGGGGTTGATCTACTGGCTGATTGATCTCAGTAACCGAAGGGAAACTGGTTTGCTTCTACTCAAAAGAGGCAAAAGGACTATGTCTGGAACTGAGAGGTTCTCTGGGGTACCTCTTGGTATTTCTATGCCTAATAATAAAGGTTAATGGAAAACTACAGCAATCATTTAAAAAAAAAAAAAAGCAGAACTATTGAGGATTCAGATCTTTTGTAAGTGAAAGTCCATGTCATTATACCAGGTAAACTCAACTAGCTGAGGTTCTGGCTGAGGGTGAGGAAAATATGGAATGGGTAATGGAACAAGGAAGCCATAAATACCAATACTGTCTCATGATCAGTTATAGAAACAAGGGTCAGAGTAGCTTTGCATATTTTTTATTTGCCTTTCATATGCATGTGTTTTTATCTTCTAACCATTTTTTCTCCTCTCTACTTCTCATTTTTATTTTATATATATGTTGTTAGTAATTAAGAGAAATTTAAATGTGATTGCAATTAAATTTGAAGAGATGATTATAATGTCCCTTGGGGCTGCTTTTCCTCATTTGGGGAAATGTCTACATTTGCAAAAAGGATAGCTATATCTTAATAGCTACATATATAGATCAGTCTTGTTGTATAGAAGTACAAATGTGTTTAGAAGAGTATAAATAGAAGTCGAGTATCCAAAGGGGTGGACTAGACCAGTTATCAATTTATTGCCTAATTTACCCCTTATTGTCGGATCTATGAAAACGGATCTGTGCCCTTTAGATAATTATTCCTTTTAATAGCTGGCATGATGTTAAGCTTTGTCAGGAGAGGACACCGAAAAGACATTTCGGGAAGCAAGGGTTTGGGTTCCTGGTTCCAGGATACTCACTCAGCAGGCTCCGGCAAAGCCTGGGGCTTGTCAAGGGCCTGCTTTCCTCGGGGGCCCAGGTCCTGTAGTGCAGGTGGCAACCGGGGGCCCCTGTTTAACAGGCAGCTCCTCTAGCCCCTGACTCCTACAAATGATAGTGGCCAGAGGTCTCCCAGCACTCCCCATCATGGGCAGTTTTATAGCAGGAGTGCCTCTGGCTCTTGCAAGACCTACAATGTGGGAAGCGCCTGCATGTGGTTACTGCAGTGGACAACTGTCAGCAGCCCCAAACAGCCAGCGGCTTCCCCTGGCACCACCCCCCCCCATTGGTTTTTCAGGGCAGTGCCTCCAGTGAGACAACTCTGATAAACAGGAAGCTGTTTCCCCTCAGGTGGGCTCAGAGCAGTGTGTCGCCAGTGAGGTATCTCTCTGTGAACAAATTCCTCAGCACCCCAGGCTTTCCAGAAAGTTTGAAAGGATGACGTCTGTCATCCAAAGGGCAGATTTCCAACAAATTCTGCAGTGTAGCACCACAACAACTTCTCTGCCATCTAATGAGCCATGGTTCTGCCTTCTTCAAGAGGCAGATCTTAGGCCCAGGTGGGGCTCCTTCCTTGGGTGCTCTACCTCAGCCCTAAGATCGGTAGCTGCTTTATATCTGCTATGCCTGTATTCTTTAACGTTCTCTTCACTGCGTGCTAGTCTATCTCTTGTTACTCCAGTCCCTTGCCTTAGCTTTAAATTCTTTATGTTAAACTTTTCTTGATCAAATTACTGTGTACTCTCTCGCACCTTACTGGACTCAGACTGATACAGATGCTGTGACCTCATTACCTTCCGTGTAGGACAATGCCTGACATGAATTAGGTACTCCATAAATGAGAAATAGTTCATTGAATGAACAAATAAACATCTTCATAGGGAGAAAGCAGTATGTTTTCTACCGAGGACTGTATGACGGCCAAAAGATACCAAACCAAGTTCCTATATAGGCTGAACAAGAGTCAATATAGCAATAGAAATTAATAAAGCTGAAAAGAGTTCAAGATGTATTTTTTCCCTAAGGAATTACAATTTTGACATAGACTTTTTAAAAAATTAAGATTCTCCAAAGTGGCTGTACCAGCTTGCATTCCCACCAACAGTGTATGAGGGTTCCCCTTTCTCCACATCTTTGCCAACATTTGTTGTTTCCTGCCTTGCTAATATTTGCCATTCTAACCCCTATAAGATGGTATCTCATTGTGGTTTTGCAAGCTGGTACAGCCACTTTGGAAAACAGTACGGAGTTTCCTCAAGACATTAAAAATAGAGGTACCCTACGACCCAGCAATTGGCACTACTAGATATTTACCCCAAAGATACAAATGCAGTGAAAAGAAGGGGCACTTGCACCCCAATGTTCATAGCAGCAATGTCCACACTAGTCAAACTGTGGAAGGAGCCTAGATGCCCTTCAGACAAATGGATAAAGAAGATGTGGTCCGTATATACCATGGAATATTACTCAGCCATCAGAAAGGATGAATACCCACCATTTGCATCGACATGGATGGAACTGGAGGGGATTATGCTAAGTGAAATAAGTCAAGCAGAGAAAGACAATTATCATATGGTTTCACTCATATGTGGAACACAAGGAATAGCACAGAAGACCATAGGGGAAGGGAGGGAAAACTGAATGGGAAAAAATCAGAGAGGGAGACAAACCATGAGAGACTCTGGACTCTGAGAAACAAGCTAAGGGTTTTAAAGGAGAGGGGGGTGGGGGGATGGGGTAGCCGGGTGATGGGTATTAAGGAGGGCATGTGTTGGGAAGAGTACTGGGTGTTATACGCAACTAATGAATCGTTGAACATTACATCAAAAAACGAATGATGTACTACATGTTGGCTAACTGAACATAATAAAAAAGTAAAATAAATAAAAATTTTTAAAAAGATACCACATTTACCCCCCCAAAAAATAAGATTCTCTAGTAGCAAATGGCTAAACACAAATCTTTTTTTAAAAGACAAAGCCTACTTGGAGATTAGTCTCTAACTTATAAACTTCAGAAACTATGAAATCTTTATTATTATTATTACTATTACTTAAAGAGCCAAGTTGTCACAGGGACAATCAGACACATTTTTACTTGTCAAAAAGACAAATTTCTACTCTGGCATTTTCAGTATCAGATGGACACTTCCTATTTCATAATATAATTAATAAAAATTTTATTTTAAGAACTTTTCTCTGTTATCCACAATTTAAAAGATTAAATTCATTTTTTAAATACACTCACATACACACACACACACACACACACCACACAAAAACCATGGTTCTAACCTTTAAAGAGAAAAATATCTAATACAAGGATTCAACAAATTCACTAGTAATTCTAACTTGAGAGAAAGTATGTGGTAAGTACTACAGTAGTTCTGGGATGAAAGGTATAACAGAAGTTACTGACAGAAACTAGACCTCTAAAGGGCAAACCAGATTTTGGAAAACATGCAGAGAGAAGAAGATGGGAACATTCAAAACATATTTGAAGAAGCCCCCCAAAAAGTGCAGTTTCAGGCACTGACTCAAAAAATTATTGCTAGAAACCTACTATGTATGAGCACTATCCTAAGAGGTAAGTTTACTGTAGTGAATGAATCAAATAAGGTCCTTTCCCTGAGTTTATAGTTAGTGATGATTAAGTTAAAGAGCAACTAGGTCATAGTATGCACTACATAATTCTTGGCTGTAACTACTCCTCTCATCAGCACCATCCTTTTATGCAAATGGAGAAAATGCTAACACATTCAGAATAGATGATCTGAAAATAATATTTGTGGGAAGTGACAACTGCCTGAACTAAGACAATGGGCAGTTGGGATGGAGAACAAGGGTCAAAGAAGAAAGGACTGAGGAGGTAGGAGATACAGAACTTAGGTAGGGGAAGAAGATGAGACGTAGCGGCCAATCCCCAAATCAGCCCCATAGCAGGATAAGGGAATATAATCTAGGAAATTTCATCAGAAGAGAAAAACTTGCCTAAATGCAAAATGCAAAATGCAAAAAAAAAAAATAAAAATTGTACTGTGCAAAAACATAAATATAAAAGGTACATTTAAAAATAAACCAATTGCTCTCAATAGTTTTACCAAGGAAACAGAAACAATACATATATAATTTTTCCTATATTTAAAATTGAGAATCATGAACAGCACAAAATTCAGTCATTCCAGACAGGAAATACTACAGTAAACAAAAATCTTCCGAGGTTGTTTGTGTGGACATCGGAGGTAGTTGTAGGAACAAAACTCACAGAACCTAGTGACTGACAATATGCCCCTTAGATAATGACATAACTGTTATATTAAAAACTGGTTTTTAAATTAAAAGCCAATTGTTTACTTTTAGGTGACAAGTAGACTAAACCCTAAAGCAGAAATACGTGCTTGTTTCCGTGAAGAACAGAACGCCTATCGCCACAAGAGTTGGAAGATATAAGCACCTCCAGTTCTCCTGCTTAGAAGTTTCCTCTGACTGCACACATATCTCCCAACAGAGTGTCACAGGACGACCGCAACAGTCCTATTTCCACACTCCAGTCACATTCACTTAGCACTGAATGAAAATAAAATGTTTAGAGGAACGGTATACATGTCAAATAATACATTGGTAAGTAGAATTCTCATCTACAGTTTCAGCTGACATAATTGGTTGCTATGGGCTTTGGGAAGAATTAAAAATATCTAAAGATTGTTCCTAGAATCTCTCCCTGAAAGGTCTTGATAGCAATTTTTAACTGCACCACTCTGCTGCAGCTTTAAGAACACAAGGGGCACAAACACACTTCGAGTCTTAACTAGGAAGTAGACCTGGGTAACCTTTGTTCTCTCACCCACTGTTCAATTCTTAATCTCCAAGAAGATTCTCTGTGCTTCAGGTTTCAGATTAAATGCTGATACAGGTGGCACCATAAGAGACAAATCAAGAATATGTAAAATCCAGATGGAGAGGTTAAAATCCTCTGGATTCCCCTTCAGTCTAAACCTATAAAATCTACATTTTAAGAGTGGATTTTCCAGAGACCACAAGATTTCTTTTTGCATATGCCCTTGATGGAATTAATGAGAGAAGGACAGAAAAGCATATGCTTAAATAAGCCTGGGGGCAACTATAACAAAGGATGAAATTACAGTTTATTAACACAATTCCAGCACTCATAGCGTATTGCTTGCTCTAAATATTCCAGAAAGAACATGCACTATACAATCCAATCTCTGTAACTAACGTGCTTATAGACTTTAAGAGGGTGATATATACCAGCTAAATATTGGTCAAAATAGTAGCTAACATTTAGACATCTGCTTTAAAGAGAAGCATCTCTTCCACCTGCTTCTACAGGCCACAAAGATACACTCTAGTTAACATATTACTGACAGAATGATGAGAAAGCTCCTGTCAGACGCTGGCCAGCCGGGTGTTTGAGACAAAATGCACAGCCCCAGCTGACTAGTTAAAGAAAGTCTGGTGAGGTACAATTATAGAGGCATATGACAAGACTTCATGCCTGACTGATTTGAGAACCAATGACATGACTTTAAACAGCAATCTTCTCTACCTCTGGTCACAAAACAGCAATAAGTCAACTGATATACTCTTGTAATATCATGATTTATTCCTTTGCTTTGAATACATGAGACTTTGGTATGATGTTCTGCCAGTCTACCAGAGATTCACTTGGGGCTTAAACATCTAGGGCCTGCCTACAGCATGTATAAAATCAGTGTTCTTGTTCAGGATTACCAGGAATACTTCTTCTTTTTTTTTTTTTAATTTTAAAGATTTTATTTTATTTTGACAGAGAGAGACTCCGCGAGAGAGGGAACACAAGCAGGGGAGTGGGAGAGGGAGAAGCAGGCCCCCCGCTGAGCAGGGAGCCCGATGTGGGGCTTGATCCCAGAACCCTGGGATCATGACCTGAGCCGAAGGCAGACACGTAACAACTGAGCCACCCAGGCGCCCCACCAGGAACACTTCTGTGTGAACTTGATAATGTATATATCAATAGAATAAACACTAAACTGTTTATGTCCCGATTCATTAAACTTAAATACAGAAAAATGTAATAATGGGTCCTAACAAAATACCACACTTTAGGGGGTGGGGTGGGATATATAGGCAATGGGCATTTAAGGAGGGCACTTGTGATGAGCACTGAGTGTTGTATGTAAGTGACGAATCACTAAATTCTACACCTGAAACTAATATTACACTGTATATTAACTACCTGGAATTTACATAAATACTTGAAAACAAACAAAACAAATAAAAAATACCACACTTTAATATGGAGGTAAACTCATGAAAAATTTAAAAACATATCACTACCCTTGATAGTTCTACTAATGTATCTCAAGACTAATTTTTTTTTATTTTAAAGTTTATCTCTATAAATTACAAATTATAATTTTAACTACAAACAGTACCTAAGGAAAGGGACCTTTAAGCAATCTGATTCTCTACCAGTGTATCACCACTAAAACACCCAGCAAGCTGTAAGGTTGACTACTATGATTCTAATAAAATATCGTGTTGAAGAGTAAATGCATACAAACAAAATTCCTAAAACCATAATAAAATTATAAATGTAAAGGCACCTTAAGTTATATATGTTCTTCCAATAGTTAAAATTTTTGCTGTAGACTTAAAACATGGAAAATGAGTAAAATTTCTTGCATTAATATCAAATACAGTATAGTCTGCATGATATATAAAATAAGAATGTAAAAAGCTTAAAAGCAAGTCAATTCATTAACACTTAACTATTCCTTCCTTGGTTGTTTCAGAGATTTCACTAAATTCTTCCTAAAAAATAGCTTATTTCTAATTTATGTTATAGTACTGGTCTTTGACCTTAAATGTTACTATGTATGGAATTTACAGCAGATATATACATATACATGAATTTTTCAAGATAGATTCAAGTAAAACAGCTTCCCCCACATAAGAAGGGTAAGGAGATCTTGAAAGCAAGCTTGAGTTATGTTTCTTTTATCAGTCCTACTGTCCCAGGGAATGAACCAAAACAAAGCTGTTAACTTAGAAGTGACATCACCATCAAGTTTTCATGAATTTTCATAAACAATTGGCAGAAGTTTACCTCAAACATAAAAAACAATTCCCTGAATACCAAGCCTTTATTAAAATTATTTTATTATTTAACTCAAATAAAATTAAAGAATAGTAGGCATGTTAATATTTACTCTAAACTGCAGATCTAGTCTTTTATAAAATTATAGCTAATAATCATTGAATCATGATTGAATGTTATGCAGATACAATTCTAAGCACATCGTATACATATGTATATTATACATGTGCATATATATACATATTTGTTTATATAGCTGTAGAGACAGAGACAGATCTCCTTAATCTTTACAACAACCCTATGAGATTAAGACTATATTACTCCCATTCTCCCAGTTTACATGGGAAGAAACTGAGTCAAAGAGAGGTTACCCAGCTATTAAGAGGTGTTTATAAATTGCAGCGAACACCAATATTTTACAATAGTCATATACTCAGATTTATTTCAAATGTTTTTGTAAATAGGGAAGCTTATACATTCATTCTCATAGCTCACCGCTGCACTTTAATGAGATCTCTGCTCAATACTACCCTATTAAAGCAGCTTTCCATGACCACTCTACATAAATTGAAACCTGTCCCTCACAACTTTCATCCTGCATACACACTCACTTTATCACTTATCCCTTGGCACTCACCACCAGAAGACATAACAGCTATTTTTATTCATTCATTTCTTTATTTGTTTCATCAGTTCAATATAAGCCAAGAGTGTTTGAACTTTGCTTTGCTTACTGCTGGATCCTTAATGCCTAGAAAGTGTGGAGCATATGGTAGGTTTCATGATAAGATTTAGTTCCTTAGGCCTCTGAGACAGTTTTTACAATCTTTTTAATCTCCAGGACAATATCCATATAGAAATATTATTTATAATCTTGAAAAAATAATGTTTAAAAAATAAGGAGGAAGAGAATGGGGAGAAGAATGGTTTTACTTCAATGATAAATTAAAAATAGTAGAAAAGCAAATCTATAAAAAGTACCAAATGACTCAGATTGAATTTCTCAATATCATTTTAAGAAAATGCAAATTACCTGTCACTGACTTGTGCTTATTCTCTGATTATACTACATCATGTTTAAATGCATATAATGTGTTTTTCAATACGTAAAATAATATATTTTCAATATTTTTGGAAAAGTGGGCATATCAATATTATAATTCAAAATCTCAAAAGTGTATTTTTTCAAATGTAGAGTAATGGAAATAACCCAGAATTAGAATCAGGACACCCAGTTTCACATTACCTGTCCCTAATTAGCTATTTGGCCCTGGGGTGGCCATTTAACCTGTCGAAAAATATGCTTCTCATTGTTAAAGACTAAACAGATATCCCAGAGAACTCCTGAAACTGCTGCTAACATACTAAAACTTCATAGAATGAGGTTTTCATTTCTACTATGGGAGAACAAAACAAAAAATATGGTCTTATTCTTATTAACCAAATTTGTAAGGAAGCAAATTTCATGCAACATTACATGTTTTTAATAAATATCTGTTTAAATTTATATTAAAATTTTTAAGTCAAAATATTAAAATTTTAATGCTTACAGTAGAAAAAAGTTAGGAAACCTAGCAAAATACTTTTGAATATTTTTCTATGACCCAAGAAAACTCTTATTCTCATTGCCTTTACCACAGTAATGAAGACCTTCCAAAAGAACATTTCAGCGAGTAGCATAAAACCTGTGATTAAAAAAAAGAATGCTACTTTGACTTTTAACTTATTATCAGCCTGAAGAGCTCCTCCAAATCAGAACTATTATAGAAGCTACTCCCAAACTACTACTTGGCAACAAAGATGAATCTACCTATTACCAGGTTAGGATAGCAGCTATTATCATGGCCCCTTGATTTCTTTCAAGTAGCTCCAATGGAAAAAGCCACAAGTGAATAATAAAGATCTCATAATAGCTCTTAAGAATTCTTTATATGGTAGAAGGCACTAAAATGAACTCTGGAGAGTTAAAAAGAAAAAAAAAAAACCTCTCATCTCCTGATAAGAAAAAATAATTAACCTGACTTAATGCATCTGAGAAGGCCTTCTATAAATCAGACTTTTGTACTTCAAGAGCCAGATTAAAACCATATATCAAAAAAGTATGTAGATATTGTCTCATAAGTACACATAGAACATTTCTAAGTCTGCGGAGGTTCGTGGGTCTTTTTGTGAAATGCTCAATACATTTTTCTTAAAAGGAGAAGTGTGAAGTACTTACAGTGCTTAATTTGCTAGAGGTAATAATGATGCGCCTCTCATGTAACATGCTGGCATACAGTTGCAGCATATTATTCACATCCACGGCAACAAAATATTCTGTAAGATTTCTCTGTACAAGTGAAAAGTAATTGTGTAAGTTAGAGCTCATGGTGATTACGAAGGAAAATATTTTATACATTTACCAACAAGTCTTAAAGTTCAAAGGATGTTATTATTAAAAATGGTATTCATTAAAATAATTAAATTTAATACTATTCTGCAGCTACAAAAAGCACATAACATTCTATTATTATTTGAAACATAATCCTACCCCAGTAAAATGTTTCTCAGAGGGTAATCAGAGGATCACACATTTTCCACTCTCCCTCCCCAAGTACTTATAAAAGAAGCTGATTTCCTGGGCCCCAGCTATAGACTTGCTGAATTGTAAGCTTCAGAGTATGGCTCCAAGTTATCTGTTTTTTAAAAAAAAAAAAAATTCCTGATAATTCTTATATACACTGAAATTTGAGAAGTGCTATTCCAGAAAATACATTTAGGTCTGTTTATGTTTGCCAATCACTCAGTAGGTAACATCACTGTCTGATAGTATGTACTATGTACAAGGCACACAAAGGTTGAGATGGATTCATAAAGCAGATCTTTGGTCCTTTAATAAGGAAAACCTGTTTTTTATATCCCATGTCAGACCTATTCTATGCTCCTATAACCAAATAAATTTTGGTGTTAGCCTAGTTAATTTCCTTGATTTAAGACTTTATATTATTTCCCCCACATAAGATCAAAATTGGCAGAAGCTACATTAACTTCGACTTTTAGAACTTCTCCTTATTTTTAACTTTCTGTACTCAAACTTAAGCATGACAGAAAGTTACAAAGTAATGAAGAGACTGAATAAGATATGGTAATAAAATGAAACTGTAGTATTAAATAGACTATGACCTAGGAGGTAAAAACTTTTAGTTGGGCAAGAAACCAAGAAATCCAATAAATAGTTTCTTTGGTTTCCAGAAGGCAGAAATTTTACCAGGACAAACTGGAAATGGCAGGGCATATAACAGAATCTGTAATATCAGTGAGTGATGCTGAATTTAGTAGGGAGAAATCCATGTGTTGTTTTCTGTATTTGAGGTCTACCTCACCTTCAAAGTCAGCTCTTCATACAGATTACTTTATGGCATTCAACCTTAGTATTTTCCCTATAGTCTCAAAGAAAAATAATTTCTAGATGGAGAAATAATTCTCAACACAGAATGCTGTGTTGATAACCTATTTCAGGCCCACATTAAAAACAGCTTCATCTAGTCTTTTCATAGGAGTTATCTGGACTCACCTGTACTAAAAATACCACTAGACAGTCTTGGTTTGACATTGGAAAATTTACAATTGTCTCCCCAGACTTCATTCACTCATAACCCATGTACTTTTGGAAACCAAACACTTAGGTTTGAAAACATTCTGGGAAGAACAAACAGTAGAGTTCTGAAAAAAATAATAAATATTTCTGGAAATTTTTTTTTTCCTGTTGATGTTTCATTAATTTTTTATTGAATTATTTCTACTGATTCATTGTATCTTTCCAAGAGAAATTGAAAAAAAGTATATAAGAGAAAATTTCCTTTTCATATAGCAACCAAAAGCCTATTTGTCACGTCCACTTTCCATGTAAATTTTTCTACAGAATATTAATTTATAATAACTATTAAAACACTGAAACTATTTCTAGTATGGCTACAATTAGGACTCTAAATAAAATGCAAACTTTAGTAATTTTTATAATTTCTTGCAGTACCCCTCAAGCCCTACAAAATATATGTCACTTAAATTAAAATCAAGAAGTCAAGTACCGGACATTAAGATTTTCATACGGTTATACAAGTAATCTAAAATGCTACGGTCAGTTCACTTAAGTAACTATGTGTGTGAAAATGCTACAGTCAGTTCACTAAAGTAACTATGTGTGTTCTATAGAATAGAACACAGTCACTCAAATTCCCTAAACATTGCCAGTATTTATCCCCTACCAAGTAGAGTCAGGACCTACTATACATATATATATATATATATATTGATCCTACTGAACTACCTCAAGTGGTAGAAACAGTTTTTTTCATAAAATTTTCCTTACCTACAACCAGATATTAAGAAGGGAATAAAGTAGCAGACACATCAAGAAGAAAAAGAGATATTCCTATTTCTTATTTCTAACAAAACAGATAATTACAATGTATTCTATTTCTCTATACAGAAATCTTTAGGCATTGAGACCAAAATAAATAAAATTCATAATATGAGAAGCATTAAAAAATATAAAAAACAGGGGCGCCTGGGTGGCTCAGTCGTTAGGTGTCTGCCTTTGGCTCAGGTCATGATCCCAGGGTCCTGGGATCGAGCCCCACATCGGGCTCCCTGCTAGGCGGGAAGCCTGCTTCTCCCTCTCCCACTTCCCCTGCTTGTGTTCCCTCTCTTGCTGTGTCTCTCTCTGTCAAATAAATAAATAAAATCTTTTAAAAAAATATAGAAAACAGAAAACTTACACTCTCAGGTATTGTTGGGAGTCCAGTTACATCTGGGGCAATGAAGTAGGAATGCTAATAAATAGAAATAAATCACATAAGCAGAATTAAAATTTGGTAGCAATATGTGTAATTTGGAAGAAAATAAGAAAAGATATATCAACTAAATTAATAAATGCCAAGGATTAACATTAGGTTTCTGAATTTGAGCGATTCTTAAATAACATGGCAGATTTATATGATACTGAACAATAACTTTCTCAGACAAAGAGTTAAGTGTTGGTTAAAAATATTCAATTTTAAAACTGAAATAAGAGGGTGCCTGGGTGGCTCAGTTGGTTAAGCGACTGCCTTCAGCTCAGGTCATGATCCCGGAGTCCTGGGATCGAGTCCCACATCGGGCTCCCTGCTCGGCAGGGAGTCTGCTTCTCCCTCTGCCCCTCCTCCCCTCATGGGCTCTCTCTCATTCTCTCTCTCTCAAATAAATAAATAAAATCTTAAAAAAAATAAATAAATAAAATAAAACTGAAATAAGAATCCTAGAAAAAGTTTATTAAGACAAAAAAGTGTATTACTGAAAAATATATATATATACATATAAACACATTTAGGGAGACTGGAAAATAATGAGGTTTGCTTACCCAAGAATATATCAAAATCTATTAAGATTCCCGAGTTTCTATAGTAAGTCACAACAAAATTCTCTGGTACATATCAGCTACTATATTACTTAGAAAGCAGCAATAGGACATGATTTTTAAATATTTAAAACTTTTTGAAAAATGTAATGATCTCAAAATATGACCCTCAGACACCCACTAAACAAACAGTAATTAGCTTCTATAATATTCAAAGCAATACAACAGTTCATAGATCTATTTACATAAAAAGTATATTGTGTATGTTTTCACCCATAATGTTCCCAAATTTTACCACCCAGAATCAGCACAACTAAATCACCAGAATTGTTTTATTTTCTGTTCATATTAATCTCCAAAATTATTTTCCTATCTTAATCACATAAGGACATATTTAATACTCTTATAATTGAAGACTGGAAAAGAAACATTCTAGCCAGTACTGGGCACAGTTAACTAGTCAGAACAGGGTAGTTAGTTCAGTCATAATGTAAAATTTTCCAGGGTAGAAGAACAATATGAGATAAATCACAAGGTCTCCTGAGACCTTGTGACAAAAAATGTGACAGAAATCTCATGTTGTGAATGCATGTTAACATTACTACTACTGACAATGGAGAATATGCATAGATTTGGTCTCTATTAGCTACTTTATTCAGAGGAGTTTTTAATTGTACTGAATTTCATAAAACTATGCTCTAAAAGATAGTATAAACAGAAAATACACTCCAAATGATTAATTTTCTTAATTAACCATTTCCCAAAGGACTGGAATGAATCTTAAAAACAGAGTGAAAGAAGTAATTATTTTCTCAATTTAATAGTGATTTTTAGAAGCCAATGTCCTTTTAACTCACCGGTACTAGGAAGGGCTGATCTTTCAGAACTTGCTCACTGGCAATAAATATCTCTTGGTTCTTACAATATATGAGAGAAAAAATGAATATTTTACTTTCGGGGGGGGGAAGTTTACACAATTTGCTGTGTATTTGAGACAAACCCATGTAGCCACATTATCCACTGAAAGTAACATTAATTATAAATGCTATTTTAAATGCTGTTTTGCTAATTTTATGCTAGAAAAATCTCAAAGAAAGTATTTTCATTCTCAACAGAGAGTAGAAAATGCTGTGGATATTTAATGATTTTGAAATGTGCTTTCAAAATAAGCATTTACATTAAATATTAACTCTTTTATACAATCTCTGTGATATTCTCATGGTTTCAATGTCAAGCCTTGAAAAATTCATGTGTTGGAGCATTCACAAAATATGATATTGTAAGAGAATACAGTAGTTTCGCAAGGCTTCTCACATTTTTCTATCGGAAATTGTGCAAACAAAATTTTCTTTCCACTTTGTGGGAGAACAAAAATTCCCAGGATGATCAATCTTAATTGGGCATCATAAAACTAAAACCTCAACAAGTAGCTGAAGACAAGTGCTTTTGGATCCCAACTCTGCCAGTCTTGAACAGCACAGCACTTTAGTTAAAAGTTGTTGCTGAAATCATATGAAATTACTAAATGGATTTTACACAAATTTAAGACAATATTTTATCAACCAGCTGAATCTGCCAATTCTTCTGATACTGTGTTGAGAAAAGGTTTACAAGATTTGAAAGCTGCCATAGACACTGGCTCAAAAGCTTACAAGAAGGCTTAAATTATAGAAACGACTGTCACATGTAGAATAGAACGCAGTCACTCAAATTCCCTAAACAAGATTATTTCAGCTACGGTACAAAATATCTTGTCCATATGAAATAAAATTTCGATTCACTAACAACTAATATTAGGATAGCTTTTCATAGGCTATCTAGATATATCTATCATTTCACATATTCCCCAACTTTCTCAAAAATGGACTCACTCAATTTCTCAAATGAAGAAAAAGAATCATCAAAAGATACTAACTTTTTTGCTTAATATCACACATTTAGTGACTGTGACTTAAACCAGTATTTTCTATTCTTATATATTAAGAGGTCTAATAGTTATTGATTTATGATTCTTATTAATAAAGGTGAAGTGTTTCAATAACCAGTACTTTTGAAATGTATTTTTGTAAGATATTTATTTACTCCAGAACAAATGGTACTCCAATTTAAAGCCAGCATACTTTTAAAAATCTCTCATTAATGCTCTAGAATAGCTACCTCTATTATCTTAGCACCTATATTTCCTTCACCCTTTAACAAAGTGTTAGAGTCATCTTAAATATACAACTCCTTCAAAGAATGACACTTATTTTTGATAATCTGGAGCTTTTCTTTGTTCTTAATATTTTTCCTTTGCCTTTCTACTTCATTCCACTAACCATTAACCTGGCATTCCTTTGGGTTTCTCCTTAACTGTTCCTTCTTCTAATTCTTTCACTGGATCTGCTTTCTTCTTCTATACAGTTTATATGGGCAATTAGATGTTGGCCTCTGCTTTATTCTCTCTATATTCTGTCCTTTAAATAGCTCAAGTATTCCTACAACTATTTCTGCAGATGACTACTAGATCTGGGTTAAAAATTCCAGGTTATCCTTAGCTTTCCAGTCTACAATCTCCAAATGACTATTAAATATTTCCACTTTGGCAGTGTGCAACAAAAGAGGGTGCAGACATAAAGGTGCGGAGATCACAGGGACAAAAGAACATTTATGCTGTTAATGACACAGGAAAGTTTCACAAAGCTGGGAAGTGAGCTAGTTCTAGACTAAAGATGATTGAGTACAAAGAGGCTTTAGTAAAAAAGGAAGGTGTACAAGTGAGAAAGCACGATGTTCATTCAAGAAGATGAGCAGAACAATGTGACCAGAGTAGGAAATCAATTAAGAAAAAAAAAGTGAGACATTAAAATGAAAAGGTAGACTGAAGCTAAGTAGTGTGTGGTCATGAAAGCCTGGTGGAAAGTCTGGACAAATTTTACAGAAAACGGGGAGCTTTTAGGTTTCAGCAAGAAACTTTACATAGTTTAAGGAAGTTTAATCTGACAGACGTTTGTAAAAGGATTAGAAAGAGAGACTCTAAAGTAAGAACTATTTAAAGTGCTAGGCATCTGAACCAGGTTGCTGACACTAAAAATAGAAAGAACAGAATAACGTCAGAGAAGACTATTAAGCAAAATTACAGGAAAAATTTAGGCAAGAAGAAAGTTATTACCAAACAAAGAATATAATGAAAATAACAATTTCTTTATTGGGCAAAAAAGCAAAAGACCTATGAATACGATTACATACACTTCAATTTACTTTTTCTTTCAATTTCTCTTGCATCATTATATATATATTTTTCCTTATAAGTTATACCATTTACCATTATATTGGAAGAACTAAAATGAATATAAATAAATTTTAACATTTTTTTGGTATGCTGAATATTAATGAAAATATCCACATTTGTGATCATTAACTTTGAACATTTACAGAATCTCCCAAAATACTAATGTGCTCATTAAAAGTTTCAGCAGTAAGTAATCTACACCACCACAGGCTTACTGTTTGACAAACTTCAATCATATTTTCAGTGTTTGGTGTTTATAAGAGAGGATGGATTGCAGTGTGGAAAAAGAAGAAAATTTTCACTCACAATTTTTATCGTATGGTTAGTTATATGCTATACTTTCAATTCTTATTTATGTACTGTTTTCATTTTATGAGGGGTGTTGTGTGTGTGTACGTGTGTGTGTATTTCCTTATTATGGATAGAGTTCACCAACTGAAAATCAATATTCCTCACAAAATATTCTCACATATTTGGTTACTTCTAGTGTAAAATAAAAAAATCTGTGATTTAAGAACTACAAAAATATACATCTAATATATGTTATGATAGTTGAAGCATCGCAAAAAGTCCCAATATCATTATACCCTAATGTTCTTACGAGCACGGACGTTTCCCTGGTGGCAGTTTCTTGAAGGTGCATGTGTTCTTAAATGAGAAAGTGCTATGACAAAACATCAATTAAAAGCTGAATACTTACCACACTCAAACTGACAGGAGTGTTCGCCTTTGGTACTGGGTGGCTATAGAGTGATTTGAGAGTTTCATTCAAATCATTTTCCTAGAGTAAAATTAAAAAGTACATTTTATAAATGAATTATATACTAAGCATTATAATTAAAACTACTTGATAAATCATGCACTGTGCCTTTTCAGATTAGACATGTTTTACACAACTGCTTTCCACAAGAATGTTTCAAATAACTGAAATTGAAATATTTAAATTTAATAAATATGGAAAAGATAATCAAGTATCTTTATCCAGAAAGCATAATAGCAATATTTCTATTTAGTTTAAATCTGTATTTGGCAAAACTTCATTACTATAAAATACACTGATGCTATCTATAGAGGAAATCACTTAAATCATTAAATCCAAGAACAATGGGATTGAATAAAAATAACAATACAACTTTTTATCAGATCACTGAATGCGTCCATTTTCCATTTTAATTTTAAAATCTTAAACCTAATTTTTAAGGAATAGATACAATTTAGTATGATCACTGTACTAAGATACAATGTACAGGTTATTCTAAATAGTTCTTTTCTAAACAGCTTTCAGTCACTACTTGACCCACAATAAATGGGATTAAATAAAATATGTAACACATCCACTTCCTAGGATATGTATAATAATAATGTACCTTGATATGCACACCACTTTTTCTAAATTATGCATATAAACCCAGTAATAAATATATGAAGGTAGCTTTTTATTATATTCTCTTAAAATGTTTAGGTGGGGACAATATATCAAAAGAAATGGCAATTGCTCAATAAAGGTAATAATTAATTTTAAGGAATTTGGATAGGAGACACATAACTTCGCACAATTTGTCTTACAAATTAACTAACAAACCTTAATAATTCCAATTTCTATAAGTGTCTGCGAAGTGTGCACTCAAAACTGGTTATTTGGAATTCTCTTTAGATTGACTTAAAAGAAAAGACTATAGATTTTATCTCTTGACCATTTAAGCAATGAAATATAGCCACAGAATATTCTGGATGATATTAATGCTCTGTCTATACAAAATTCCTATGGCTACATAAGGTTTCTTAAAGTCTAGCTTTTAAAATTTCTTTATACTTGCCTGATGTTGATCAGGTAAGGATAACTTCAATTATAAAATCTAAATACCAATCTATATAGCCTGTGGCACTGGATTAAAAATAAAAAGAAAAAATATTACAATTATAGATTTACTTCTGGTTATTTAATTAATACTGTGAACCTACAATATATTTTCCTCTAATTAGGAACATAAATGTAGTCTCTCTTATTCCCTTTTCAGAAAACTAAAATTATAAGGATTTGCTCACAGTATTTTCTTTTATATATCCCAGCATTATTGATGGTCTCAGAGAAAATGACATATTATAGATATATAAGCATTAATTTAACAATAACAGTTTCTAAAAGTAAAGTACTCAAAATTTGGATGACTAATAGAATTAATGCTAGTTCCACATGTATACTCACAAAAACAAAGAACAAGAAATAATCACAAAGTAGAATTCTGGTTTTAAGTTCCCATTGCTATAATTAAATACTTTTATTTCCAGTTATTTTCCTAGGAAAATGACTGTATAGCTTCAACATAAAATTGTTCAAGTGTAAAATGACCTAATGAATACTTCACAGAATTAAGTACATCAAGTGTAGAGGGGGAAATATTTACACAAACACGCACAAAAACACCTGAACTTTTGACAAACACCAAAACCTTGCTATTATAATAATAAAATTTGATTGTCAAATTAGGAGATTGCTCATAAGAAATGTAAAAGGAGTATCTTAATTCAATAATAATACATTTAAATTCTATTTAATAAAAAGTATCTGGAGTAGTATGTGTGCTGAATTCAGGTTTTGTTTTGTTTTTTAAAGATATTTACTTTGAATCTCAAAAGATGAGTGTTCTATCAGTAATCATGAGTGAATGACATAATCTTGAAAGACAACTATGTAGGGTTATGTTCTGGAAAATTTTAGTGGTTCAAAATAATTGGATAGTACATTATGTGTAGGAAAGAAGAAGCAGATTAGCCAGGAAAGAATATCAGAAACCAGATCATGGAGCTTCTTATATGTCAGGCTGCATTCAAGTTTAGATTTTATTCTAAGAGAAGAAAAGGAAGCTATGAGAGGACTGTAAGCAGTGGAATGACATAATCAGGTTTCAGAAAGAACATTCTTAAAGATCAAAATATAGTGGTACTTATAGCTATGAGTATGTATGAAATGCCCATAAATGTATAGAAAGAAGAGAAAACTAAGAATATAAAATAAGAACATCAAAGTTTTAGGTATAGATAGGAGAAAAGATCACAGAAAGACTTAGTATACAGCTAGAAACAAAGAAAAAACAATGTCAGGCCAATCCAGAAAAATACAATCTCAAGAGTAATAAAGTATCAAATGAAAAAATTTTTTTAAAGAATTTATTTATTTATTTTAGAGAGAGAGAACATGTGCAAGCAGGGGGGTTGGCAAAGGGGAAGGAGAAGGAGGAGGGGAAAGAATCTCAAGCACACTCCTCACTGAGCATGAAGTCCAACATGGGGCTCAATCTCAAGACCCGGATATCATGACCTAAGCTGAAACCATGAGTCGACACTTAACCAACTGAGCCACCCAGGTGCATCTTGAATGAGAATTTAAAAAGATAACAAAAGGATGGAAAATATACCCTGTATTTAAAAATTAGAAAATCACAGGTAATCATTAAAAATTTTTTAGAAACTTTTATTTGAATTAAATTATATCAAATAGCACAGCTCATATCTTAGTAAATTAGTTCTTGTAAAAAACATCAAACGATAATTAAGGGGAAAATTTTACAAATATCATCCTAGAGAAGTTGATTAATTCAAAAGCACACTTCAGCATTTTCATTTTTATTTTTAAGAAAAAAAAAAGATAAAGACCTAAATGTAAGAGCTAAAACTAAAATTCTTAGAAGAAAACATATGGGAAAAGCATCATGACATTGAATTTGTAATTTCTTGACATTACACTGAAAGCATTAGCAACAAAAGAAAAAATACATAATTGGACTTCATGAAAATTAGAAACTTTTGTGGATCAAAGGACACAATCAACAAAGTAAAAAGGCAACCTATGGAATTGAAGAAAATATCTACAAATCATATATCTAATAAGGGATTAATATCTGAATATATAAAGAACTCCTGCTACTCAACAACAAAACATGCTTAAAAATGGGCAAAGAACTTGAACAGGTATTTTTCCAAATAAGAAAATTAAATGACCAATAAGCACATGGATACACTCTATATCACAATTCATTAAAGAAATACACATCAAAACCACAGTGATATACCACTTCATACCCATTAGAATGGCTATAATAAAAACAAAACAAGGAGGCATTTCAAGAGGGCAGAATAAGTCCTGATTTCACCTCCTCCTATGGACACAGCAAATCTACAGCTACATATGAAATAATTCCCTCAGAAAAATACCTGAAAACTAGCTAAATAGCTCCTGCACAACAAAGTATAAAAGAACCACATTGAGAAATGTAGAAGAGAGAGAGATATGGTCTCATCCAAAATCCCATCCACCATGTGGTGACCAACAATCAGGAGGGATCTCAAGGAGTTTCTCCCTGATAAGCAAGGGGCTTGTGACACAAACCAGGCACCTCAACTCTTCAGACCTGCACCAGAGAGATGAGCTCCCCAAATGTCTGGATTTGAAAACCAACAGGGCTTACATCAAGGAGAACAAAGAGTTGTAGGGAATAGAGCTTCTACTCTACTCTTAAAGAACTCATGAAGACCCACCTGCCTCAGGGCCAAGCACAAAAGCAGGAGTATGAAGAGCACCTGGACCTACATGAAGGAGATTCATTTGCTAATCTTAAAGCATCTGCCAGAGGAGGAGGAGCTTATTTAAACTTTCTCCAGATTAGAGGTGCTGGTGGGTGTCATTTCTGCTTTCTCCCTCTACCTTTCTAGTGGTGGGGACATCCTGGCCCTGTACCATCCCTGCAGCCCCACCAGAGCCAGCAGGAATTCACAGCCTACACAGGGGATGCCCCTTGAACACCTGGCTCTGGTGGCCAGGGAGAATTATGTTTCTGGGCCCCACAGGTCTGAAATAATAGAAGAGAAAGTTATTGGCAGGCTACCACGCCCAGGGCACTACAAACAGCAGAAGGAAACACAGTCTTCCTATTTACTTATCCTGGAGCTTCTATTGAGGGGCACACTTTAGGATTACCACACATCTAGAGGCTATCAATGTACTCTCAGTGAACATAGGCCAGGGGATATCATCTTTGCACTCTTCCTTGGCCTTGCTGCAGCTCACCAGTACCTCCCTGAAAGGAGTTCATACACTTGTGTGAAGCCACACTCTTTGCCACTGTCACCGAGAGTATGCCTCCAGGCTGTTCTGAAGATCAGCAGTCTTTCTGACTACTGTCCTGCAAAACTATTCACATACCTTTAAAGCTGCTGCCTGGAACTAGGGGCTGATAGATCCCTCCCTCTGGAACATTCAGAGAATGTGGCACTATCTCAACAACTAGGAGCTATCAATAATAAATCAGGCTGCTTAGACAATCACAAAGGTTCAAGAGACAACTAAGAGCTAGGGAAGGGTTGTATGATAAGGTTCATCTACACAAGGTCATTCTTTCAAGAATGAGAGAGATAGCTATTTCATCTAATGCACAGAATAGAAAGCCAACCAAAATGAGGAAACAGAAATTTATATTCCAAATGAAAGAACAAGATAAAGCTCCAGAAAAAAAACCCTACAAGAAGTAGAAATGAGTAATTTACCTGATAAAGAGCTCAAAGTAATGGTTACTCACTGAAATTAGGAGAACAGTGGATGAACACAGCAAGAATTTCAAAAAGAGAAAATATAAGAAAGTACCAAATAGAAGTCACAGAACAATAACTAAAACTGAAAAATACACTAGAGAGGTTCAACAGCAGACCATAATCAGTGATCTGGAAGACAGGGCAGTGGAACTCACCCAAACAAATCAGCAAAACGAAAAAAATAATTTTAAAAAGTAAAGATAGCTTAAAGGACCTGTGGTACAATATCAAGCAGAATAACATCTATATTATAGGGGACAGAAAACTTATTTGAAACTTATTTGAAAAAATAATAGCTGAAAACGTCCTTAACCTGGGAAAGAAAACAGATATCCAGACCCAGGAAGCCCAGAGACTTCCAAACAAGATGAACCTAAAAAGATGCATACCAAGAAACATAATTAAAATATCAAAATTTAGAGAATCTGAAAAGCAGCAAGAGAAAAACAACTTGTTACAAAGGAACCCCCATAATGCTATCAGCAGATTTCTCAGCAGAAACTTTGCAGGCCAGAAGAAAATGGCATGACACATTCAAAGTGCTGGGGAAAAACAAACTTCCAACCAAGAACACTTTACCTGGCAAGGTTTTCACTCAAGTTAGAAGTAGAGATAAAGAGCTTTCCAGACAAACAAAAGCTAAAGGAATTCAACACCACTAACCTGGCCCTACAAAAAATATTAAGGAGAATTCTCTAAGCTGAAAAGAAAGGGTATAATTATTAAGAAAACGGATGACAGTAAAAATCTCATTGGTAAATACATTGTAAAGGTAGTAGATTAAACACTTATAAAACTAGTATGAAGATTAAAAGGCAACAGTAGTGAAAATAACTATAACCACAATAATTAGTTAAGGGATATATAAAATAAAGATTTAAAATTGACATCAAAAGCATAAAATATAGGGGCACCAGGGTGGCTCAGTTGGCTAAATGTCTGACTCTTGATTTTGGCTCAGGTCATAATCTCAGAGTCAAGAGATCAAGCCCTGCGTCAGGCTTCATGTGCACTGAGTGTGGAGCCTGCTTACGATTCTCCTTCTCTCTGCCCCTCCCCACATGCAGTCTCTCTCTCTTACTAAAAAAATTAAAATAAAAACTAAAACATGTTTTTATGGGGAGGCAGGTAAAAATTTAGTTTTAAAATGCATTCAAACTTAAGTTGCTATCAACTTAAAATACGTATATGTATATAAGCTGTTATATGTAAGCCTCATCGTAACCACAAAGCAAAACCCTATAGTAGATTCACAAAAGAAAATGAAAAAGGAATCGAAGTATACAGCAATATAAATCCATCAAATCACAAGGAAGAAAGCAAGAGAAGACCAAAACAGAGAAGAACTACAGAACAGCCAGAAAACAAACAAAATGGCAATAATTACATAAGTATATATAATTACTTTAAATGTAAATGGAATAAATTCTCCAATCAAGAAGTACAAAGTGGCTAAATAATTAAAGAAAAAAAAAACTAGGCCTATCTGTATGCTGCCTACAAGAGATTCACATCATATGTAATAACACACACAGACTGGAAGTGAAGGAATGGAAAAAGATATTTCATGAAAAAAGGAAACCAAAAGAAAGTGCGGTAGCTATACTTAGACAAAATAGGCTTTGAAACAAAGAATGTAATAAAAGACAAAGATGGGCATTACATAATGACAAAGGGGTCAATCCAGCAAGAAGATGTAACATTTGTAAAGAGAGAAATTGACAGCAGTACAATAAAAGCAGGAGACATTAATACCCCAGTTACATCAAAGAATAGATCAGCCAAACAAGAAATCAATAAGGAAACACTGGCCTTAAGAGACACATTAGATCAGATGGGATATATATATATATAAAGAACATTACATCCCCAAACAGCAGAATACACATTCTTTTCAAGTGTACATGAAACAATCTCCAGGATATTTCATATGTTAGGCTACAAAACACATCTCAATATATTCAAGAAAACCACATCAAACATCTATTCCAACCAAAATGGTACAAAACTAGATGTCAATTACAAGAAAAAAAACTGGAAAAATCACAAATATATGGAGATTAAACAACATACTACTGAACGACCAATGGTTCAATGAAGAAATAAAAAAAAGAAATTAAAAAAATACCTTGAAACAAATGAAAATACAACACACCAAAATCTACAGGATGTAGCAAAATAGTTTTAAAGTTTATAGTGATATAAACCTACCACATGAAATATGAAATATATCGGGTATACAAACTAACTTTGCACCTAAAAAAACCTAAGAAAACAACAAATGAAGCCCCAAATTAGTAGAAGGGAGGAAATAATAAACATCAGAGCACATATAAATGAAATAGGGACTAAAAAAGTGATAGAAAAGATCAGTGAAACTAGGAGTTGGTTCTTTAAAAATAGAAACAAAATTGACAAACTTTAGCTAGACTTACAAGGAAAAAAAGAAAGCGTTCTCAAATAAATAAAATCAAAAATAAAAGAAGATACAATTCACACCAAAGGAATATATAAATGATCATAAGAGATTACTTAAAACAATTTTATGCCAACAAATTCAACAACTTAGAAGGAATCGATAAATTCCTATAAATTTACAGTCTTCCAAGACCGAATCATGAAGAAATAGAAAATCTAAATAGACTGATTATAGTAAGAAGACTGAATGAGTAATCAAAAACTCCAACAAACAAAAGTCCAAGACCAGATGGTTACTCATGTGAATTATACCAAACATTCAAAGAAGATTTAATATCAATCCTCCTTGAACTCTCCAAATAACTGAAAAGGAGGGAATGCTCCCAAACTCATTTTATGAGGTCAATATTACCCTGATACCAACACCAAGCAAAAACAACACAAAAAATAAAATTACAAGCCAATATCCCTGATAAACAGAGATGCAAAAATCCTCAACAAAATATAAGCAAATCAAATTCAACAGTACATTAAGAGGACGATCCACCATAATCATTTGGGATTTATTCTAGGGATGCAAGGATGGTTTAACATCCACAAATCAATCAATGTGATATACCACATTGACAAAATGAAAGATAAAAATCATATGATCATCTCAATAGATGCAGAAAAAGCATCTGACAAAATTCAACATCCATTTATGACAAAAACTTTCAACAAAGTGGGTATAGACAGAATGTACCTCAATATAATGAAGGCCATATATGACAAGTCCACAGCTAATATCATACTCAACAGTAAAAAGCTGAAAGTTTTCCTTTAAGATCAGGACTAAGACAAGTATGCCCACTCTCACCACTTTTATTCAAAATAGTATTCAAAGTACTAGCTAGAACAAGTAGGCAGGAAAAAGAAATGAGACATTCAAGTTGGAAAGGAAGAAGTAAAACTGTCACTATTTGTAGATGACATGATTTTCTATATATAGAGAAAACCCTATAGATGCCACCAAAAAAAAAAAAAACCTGTTAGAACTAATAAATAAATTTAGCAAAGTTGCAGGATACAAAATCAATATATAAAAATATGTTGTGTTTCTATACTAACAGTGAACTATCAGAAAGAGAAATCAAGAAAACAATCCCATTTATAATTGCATCAAAAGAATAAAATACCTAGGAAAAATTTTAACCAAGGAGGTATAAGACCTATACATTAAAAACTATAAGACATTGATGAAAGAAATTGAAGAAGACACTATAAATGGAAAGATAATCTGGTCTTGTGGATTAAAAGAACACGTTAAAATATCCATTTTACCCATTTTATCTACAGATTCAATATAGTCCCTCTCAATGTTCTAATGTCATTTTTCACAGAATTAGAACAAATAATTCAAAAATTTGTATGGAACACAAAAGATCCCATATAGCCAAAGGAATCTTGAGAAAGAACAACAAAGCTAAAGGCATCGTGCTCCTGATTTCAAACTATATTACCAAGATACAGTAATCAAAACAGTATGCTACTGGCAAAAAAACAGACAAAAATCAATGGGAAGGAACAGAGAGCCACACATACATGGTCATTAATTTATCACAAAGGAGGCAAGAATATGGAAAAAGGACATTCTCTTTAATAAATGGTGTTGGGAAAACTGGACAGTCATATGCAAAAGAATGAAACTAGACCACTATCTTGTACCACACATAAAAATGAACTCAAAATTGGTTAAAGACATGAATATAAGAGCAGAAACTATAAAACTCCTCAAAGAAAACATATGCAGTAAGCTCCTTGACATGGGTCTTGGAGATAATTTTTGGAACTGACTTCAGAGTCAATGGCAACAAAAGCAAAAAAAAAAAAAAGAAAGAAAGTAAGAAAATGAGACTACATCAAACTAAAAAGCACAGTAAAAGAAACCATCAACAAAATTAAAAGGTAATATACTGAACAGAAGATATTTGCAAATCATGCATCCAATAAGGGTTTAATATCCAAAATACATAAAGAACTCATACAACTCAATAACAAAAAAATAAACAATGATTTAAAAATGGGCTGAAGATGTGAATAGACATCTTTCCAAAGAACACATACAAATCGCCAATAGGTACATGAAAAGATGTTCAACATCACTACTCATTAGGGAAATGCAAATCAAAAGCACAATGAGTTATCACCTTACACCTGTCATAATGGTTACTGCAAAAAGGACAAGAAATAAAAAGTATAGGCAAGGATGAGAAAAGGATGTGTACCCTTGTGCACTACGGCTAAAAATGTAAACTGGTGCAGCCACTACAGAAAACCGTTTGGAGGTTCCTCAAAAAACCAAAACTAGAACTGCTATGTGATCCAGCAACTCCATCTCTGGATATTTATCTGAAGAACAAAAGAACACTAATTTGAAAATATACATGCACCTCTATGTCCAGTGAGGCATGATTTACAATAGCCAAGACATGGAAACAACTTAAGTGTCCATCAATGGATGAATGGATAAAGAGGTAGTGTACACACACACACACACACACACACACACACACACACACACACACAGTGGAATACTATTCAGCCATTAAAAATGAACAAAATCTCTCCATTTGTGACAACATAATTGGACCCTGAGGGCACTTATGCTAAGTGAAATAAATCAGAGCAAGACAAACACCATATGATTTGACTTACATGTGGAATCTAAAAAACAAAGCAAACAGACAAAATAAAACAAAACAAAGTAAAACTCATAGATACAGAGAACAGATTAGATTGATGGTTGTTGGAGTGGAAAAAGTTGGGGGATGGGTGAAATGGGTGAAGGCATCAAGAGGTACAAACTTCCACTTACAACATAAATAAGTGAAGGGCATATAATGTACAGCATGGTGACTATAGTCAATAATATTGTTGCAAATTTGAAAGATACTAAGAAAGTAAATCTTAAAAGTTCCCATTTCACACACACACAAAATCTGTAACTTTGTATAGCTGGTAATGACAGATGCTAACTAGAGTTACTGTAATAATATTTCACAATGTACACAAATGTCAAATTATTATGCTGTACACCTGAAATTAATATACTGTATGTAAATAATACTTCAATAAAACAAAAACAAAACAGAAAATAGCAGGTGTTGGGGAGGATGTAGGGAAATTGGAACCTTGTGTGTTGCTGCTGGGAAAGTAAAATGGTGACACCATGTGAAAAATATTATGGCAGTCCTTCAAAAAATTAAACATAGAATTACCATATTATTCAGCAATTCCACTTCTGGGTATATACTCAAAAGAACTGAATACAGAGACTCAAACAGATATTTGTACACCCATGTTCCTAACAGCACTGTCCACAACAGCCAAAAGGTAGAAGCAGCCCAATTGCTCATCTACAGATGAACAGATCAATAAAATGTGGTGAGCACATATAATGAAATTTTATTCAGCCTTAAAAAAGAAAGAAATTCTAACACCTGCTACAACATGGATGAACCCTGAAAATGTGCTAAGGGAAATAAGCTAGTCACAGAAGAACAAGTATTATATGATTCTACTTACATGAGGTACACAGTCAAATTCATGCAGGCCAAAAATACAATGATTGTTGCCAGGGACTCAGGGGAGGAGAAAGGAAAGTTGTTCAGTGGGGCACAGAGTTTCAATTTGGGAAGATAGAAAAGTTCTAGAGATGATCATGCTGATGGTGGCACAGAACAATGTGAATGTGCTTAATGACACAGAGCTGTACACTTCAGGATAGTTAAAATGGTAAACTTTATGTTATGTGTATTTTACAACATTAGAAAAAATTGGGGGAAAAAACATAGCTTACCAGTTCCTTAGCCAAGTAATCTGCCAGAGTATTAAGAAGCTTGTAATATACTTCAAACCATGGCAGGTAACTGTAAAAAACAAAAAACAAAACAACAACAAAAAAAAACCTTTAAAAAATGTATAGGTATATTTTATTTAGAGTCAAGAAAAGAGATGACAAACATTAAATCTGTATTATTTCAAACTTAATCCTGGATGGCAGAGAAGAACTATACCCATGTTCTCCTTACTATTACAGTAAAATTTTACATATTATTTATTACTAGTTTTCACAACATAATGATCACCCAAAGTTCTATTATAAAAGTTATGCACTACACACTTCTGTTTTGTCTGCAGTAAAATTATTCAATCCTATATCATGGTATGCATGGTATGAATGTACCAAAAGCACTCATAGAATAAAAGCTAACCACTGTAATAAAATATAACACAAAATAAAAACTAATTTTAAAAAGCTTTCAAAATAAAGATACAATCTTGTTATTAATGATTACTGAAGTGAGTATATAATACAATAGAATTATGTGCCTAATTATTCAATTACTTTGAAACTGATGTTCAAGTAGGATGATAAATTTCAAAGTAAACATCAATATAAATAACAGAAAGCCTATTTTAAATATTGTAAAAATATATATAACTGAAAATTCATTTTGATTTATTTTACTAGATACAAATACAACTAATTTTTATGAAAGCAAAATACTAAGTCTAAAATTCAATTATACCCAAAAAATCCATACTCTTTATTAACAAATTAAGATATCGGTATATTTAAAATCTATCCAAAGGTTTAATTGTTTATTAAAATGTATGCTTTTCACATAGAAGTATAGTAAACCACAAAAACACCAGTGTAGTTAAGTATCAACAAATATTCATTTTTTTTCTAAGAATTACTACAACAGGTTACTTTCTAAGAGAAAACAGTGTAATGCTTTTACTACATAACTGTATTTTGACAAGAGTAAATGTATATAGCAGATTTAAAATTTAAAAATCAATGAATAGAGCTTAGAAAAATAACATTCTATCTGCATTTTTTCACATAATATCTGATTTATTAATGGCTATGAAAGAGGCTTTTTGATTCAAGAGTAACCTAAAGTCACAACAGAAGAACAGTTGGGTAAAGCACAGTATCTTTATTCAGCAGAATTGTTAGCGTTCTTTAAAATAATAATCATAAATACTAAGTAATGATATAAAAGATTCCTGTGATATTTTAAAATATCTACTAACTTCTGGTTAAATCTAGCATATCAAAGACATCCATTTATCTCTATGCCCTTTGGAAATGGCACTAAAATGACAGTAAATGAATAAAAAGGGTATAAATTAATAAGGACAAGAGAAATGAAGAAAAAAGCAATAGAGAGCAACACAGGTGAATGGTTTCATAGAGATGAAAAGGAAACAAAGAATGATAACTGACTTAGCAAAAGATAGAACACCAAAACCTAGGTGCCAATAGAAGGGAAAATGACCAGTAGCCAGTATATTTGCATACACCCCCCCCCACCCAAAGGATCTGGAAACACTGATCTGGGAATCTCTCAAAGAAAAAAAAAAACCCTCAGAGGTCCTATTTTCTTGGAATGAAATCCACCACTGCATAAAAAGTTTCTAATTCAGTTTAGTGCCTCTATCTTAAATATAAATGAAGAGTCCAACCACCAGATATTTGAGAAAATATATATACATAAATACAAACATAAAAGGAACTCCAAATAAACACAGACAATACAAGCAACAGATGAGAACTCTACAAAGTTATCATTAATATTCTTGGGAGCTGAATAAAGAACAGGATACTCTTAAACAAAATGAAATCTGAAAAAAAAAGGTGAAAAATATTTTAGACAAGAAAGAACTTTCAGATATTCAAAATATAAAAGTTGAAAAAAATTAAAATTGATAGAAAGATTAGAAACTAAATCAAGAATATCTCCTAGCAACTAGAATAAAGAGATAAACCAATGAACAATAGGAGAATAAATATTAAAATATCAGGCATCAATCTCAACAATTATGTAGCTGACTAATAGTAGTTCCAAAAAGAAAGAAAAGAGGGAAAAGAGGGAAAATGGGAATGAAAATTTCTTTTTAAAAGTTACTGGAAAAATTCCCAGAACTTTAGATATGAATGTCCACATTGAGAGTGCCACTGGGTGAACTATAAAATAAATGAGTATCACAGTGAAATTCCAGTATAGGGGACAGAAAAGCACCTAAGAATTTCCAAAAAGAAAAACAGGTAACATACAAAGGCATTAAGTTCAAAATGCCACTGAACCTCTCAACAGCAATCCCAGAAAGTGAGAAGATTATGCCTTCAAAATGCAGAGGTTAAATCCTTTTGCCCAGAGAAAATACCACTCAAGTATGGAGCTAGATTAGCAACATTTTCAGTCATGCTAGGACTCAAAACTTTACCACTTTTGTACTATTTTGGGGAAACTACTAAAAGATGGCTTTGACAAAATGAGAGAGTGAACACTATATAATAGGAGACAAACCTAATCCCATGGAAGAACAATTAAATCTAAGAATAAATTGTACAAAGGCTTAAAGAGCAACCAGTCTACAGCCTAACACTAACTAACCAGAAGTTAGTACTGGTATTCTCAACTTTCATATTTAAATGATTCAATTCTTTAACTCTAGTGCTTAGATAGCTATTCTACTATACCTCTCACAAAAAAAAGAAAAAGATTATTAATACTATTTTTAAATTTTCAACTCAATACCATATCTTATTTTCTACACTCATTATAACTCAATGAAATAATTTCCATGGAGAATGTCCTTCTACTAAGACACACTACAGTTCATTGGACAGAGTACCATTTCTTTCATTTGCAAGCATTTCATATTCATATTTCAACTTTTAATGGCCTGAAGAAAGTGTTATTTCAGGAAAATTTCAGTATGTCATGTAGTTCAGATCTGTATGTTCACATAAGATGAGATCTAATCTATTCAAGGAGCATGCTGGTCTATTTCTGTCTTGCTCTCAAGAATTTCTAGATAAAGCAAAATTTATTGATTTTAAATGGTTGCATGTCTACCTGTTAATCCTTACATTGTCATTTCCATCTTACTCAAATAATGTGAAGCCTTTTTAACCTTAATTCTTCTTTCTTGGACCACTATAAAAATAAAAATTGTAATAAACACCTCATAATTATCTCATAAGTTATTACTAAGTGAGATGATATTTTTTCTACACAAAATACCTTAACACTCTTTTTGTCTTTTTTTAAGTTTTTATTTTAATTCCAGTTAGTTAACATACAGTGTTATATTAGCTTCAGGTGTACAATACAGTAAATCAAGAGTTCCATACATCACCCGGTACTCATCACAAGTACACTCCTTAATCCACATTACAATTTAATCCAACCCCCAACCACCCTCCCCTCTGGTAACATCAGATTGTTCTCTGTAATTAAGAGTCTATTTCTTGCTTTGTCTTTTTCTCCCTCTTCTCTCTTATTTTTTTCCCTTTACTGTTTGCTTTGTTTCTTAAATTCCACATTTGAGTGAAATCATATGATATTTGTCTTTGGCTTATTTCACTTAGCATTATACTCTCTAGCTCCATCCATGTCGTTGCAAATGGCAAGAGTTCAGACTTTTTTATAGCTGAATAATATTCCATTATATATACCACATCTTTATCCATTCATCTATCGATGGACACTTGGGCTGCTTCCATATCCTGGCTATTAGAAATAATGCTGCTATAAACATAGAAGTGTGTGTATCCCTTTGAATCAGTGTTCTGGTATGCTTTGGATAAATACCCAGTAGTGTGACTGCTGGATCATGGAGTAGTTCTATTTTTAACTTTTTGAGGAATCCTCATATTATTCTCCACAGTGGTGCACCAGTTTGCATTCCCACCAACAGCACAAATACTCTTTTTTGGTGTTCTGGTTTTCTCATCTTTACATTATTAGTTTTCATTAGTTATCTTCCCCTCTCAATTTTCTTTCAAATTGTGAGGATTAACTGAAACAATTTTTATAAAAGCTAACTTATATAAATACAATTTATCTGTAAGATTATTTAACTGTTTTTGAAAATAAAACAGATTGAATTAAATAATATATAAGTCACTTCTCAAAATTTAATAGTTCTTATTTGTGCAAAATGTTTTGTTATCTATATAATTACTGCTATTTTTTGTAATCTTCAAGAATACCAACTCTGGCTGAATTTCATCCTGGTACCAGGCTATGTTTGTTCTTGATTCAAGATATGCTAGATTTTGTTCTCATAGTCATTTTCTTAATCATCAAATTCAACACTCAACTCTATTATGTTTATAGCACTGCTAGACACTGTGATGTTTTATAACTACCTCTAATATGATTTCATCTATAAATCAGACTAACATTATTTTTTATTTGTTTATTGAGAGAGAGAGAATGATAGAGAGAGCATGAGAGGGGGAAGAGTCACAGGGAGAAGCAGACTCCCTGCTGAGCAGGGAGCTTGATGTGGGACTCAATCCCGGGACTCCAGGATCATGACCCGAGCCGAAGGCAGTTGCTTAACCAACTGAGCCACCCAGGTGCCCAGACTAACATTATTTTTTAAAAAACTACGGCAACAAAGTTTACACTTGGCATATTTCTCATAGTAATCTCTAAGGCTCCATGATGCTCTGTTATTTCTATTTGGGCAATACGACTCACTAGTCAATTCTATGTCCATCTAGGGAGTACAGAGCAAAATCTAAGAATAAGACTCTATATGTTAAGATAATTGGAAGAATAGGGAATAAAACTTCTTAAGCACTAACTATATGTATGAAAACATGCTAGGTACTTTGTATGTATTATCTCATTTAATTATTAAAATAATGCCATAATGTATAATTGACTAAAGTAAAACAACTTATCCAGGGTCACAAAGCTGCCAGATGGCAAGCCTGGGATTAGAACTCTGGTCAATCTGACTGAGCAATATTTGCTCAGGGGTCCACTGTAAAGAGCCCATCACCCAATGCAGCCATGCAGTTCTATAATATCTAGTCTTTGAATAAACATGTCCAATGACCAGACATTTTCAGGCAGCTAAATAAACTATGACAAAATATATTCTGGTTTAATCTTAAATCAGTCTACTTATAATTTCTATCCACTGAAGCAAATTCTATCTTTCAAAATTTGTTTATCTAACTAATGTTCAGAGCATTATCTTTATGCCTTTTAAATGATATTTTGCTCATATGGGCAAATTTTTCAGCAGATAAAGATCTGTTTAATTCTTTCATCTAATGTATTGGTAATTCCTTCCAATTGTAGATTGTAGTACTGCTTCTATATTCATCACTGTGGATAAAAGGACATGGCCTGAATATGGTACAAGATCCCTCCCAAAAATCATGTCTATTTACCAAAAATCTAAGTATGATATTTTAACCACTAAGAGGACTCATAACTTCATTATCTATTGTCTAGCCAATGTTTTTCTCTATATATAATTTGTTTATGAGAGGAAGTAGAACAGATTCAAATTTCTACAACACTGCCTGATACACCAGTGTCATAAAGAACTGACTTTAGTTACACACAACATGTACTTTGTGAACATGTACTGATTCTTGGTGATAACAGCTCCTTCTGAAGACTACATATCATTCACATTTCTTAACAAAACATCACATATCAAAGTGGAGCTATTCTATAACCTAGTTGTGCTCCTAGAAATGTCAGGGAAGCTGGGACATTTTCTGTTGCTAATAAACTATAGCATCTAGAGTAGAGTGTGCAAACTGGCTACTTGCAGACTATCTCTAGCCCATGGGCATATTTTGTTTAGTCAACACTCCCTTGTTTAATTGAATAAGTTGCCAACTTCTAAATCTGAGATAATTCACTTAAAAATCCGGATTTTTTGCTCCTCTTAAAAATCAAAAGAACTGGCAATACTGGTCACACATTTTTCGCTCTGTAACAAGTACCTAGAGCTGAGTAATGGCTTCTGTCTTTGGATATGGCATGTCCTACCTGGATCACCACACTAATCCCAACTTCTAATTGTCAGACCTATATATCTCATTTGAATCCCTTCCTGGTCCCTGTAAGTAACTGAATTCACAATCTTTGACATGGAGCAACTACTCAACAGGAAGTCCTGCTCATTCTTTTATATGACAAAGAAAATGGTTTGGAGTATACAAGTAGTCAATAATTCAAATATTTTAACAAGATTCCATTGTAAACTTTAAAGACAAAATGTGTGGCAAAAATAACATATATATTATAAATGTTATTTATAGATTTATAAAACATTATAAATTATATAAGCTTACCTCGCTGGGTAAGAAATGTTATTCTCATGTTTTTATTTTTGTGGCTTTTTAGATAATTTTCAAACAATATATGTTCAAAGCTATTTCTAACTAACATATAAGCCCTTAAACTGATTAATTATCAATAAGTTAAAATTTTTTTTCACTAAATTTTATAGACCCCAAGACAATCAAAATTTGTCTTCTTACAACCAACCACAAAAATCCTAGAAAGGTAAAAAAAATGTACTCAACACACTCTAATGACTTAATTTATTTTACCTGAATCTTATAAAACTGAACATGTCATTTCTTTAACAAAGAATAACTGTGACCCTTATAGTCTTGCAAACATATATAAATGTAAAACATTAAGACCAATTGTTTTTTAAAAAGGCAAGAGATTCTTCAAAGTTTAATTATAAGACTATTTTCTTAATTTTTTGTAAAGACATAAGGCAAAACAGAGTACATACAAAGTCATGAATCCACTTTGTGGCAGTAAGAAGACCTCCCCCACACTTGTGCTTCCACTATAGAGCTGATAAAACTTTTACATTCAAAAGTCAAAGGTTAAATAAAGGAAAGGAAATGTTTTTTGTCAAATAGTCAAGTAACCACTAACAGTCTAAGTGATCAGCAGGAACCTTAACTTATAGTAATCAAATAAAACTAAGGAAACTGCCTTTCCGTAGAAAAACGCCTAATGTCTAGAGGCTGTTTTTCTGTCTGGAAAATTGACACAAAATGTGTAAAATTGAAACATTCTGCTTCTAAGGGATTTGCCCAAAGGAAGAGTGTGAAAGCTTCAAGTTTGGTATGAGTTAAAGGTGGGGGGAGGAGCGTGAGGGGACTACAAAGGCCCTAAACATCAATCTGTCTTCCTTATTAGGGTATTTCATTTTGAACCCTTCACAACAATTTTATAGTTCTAAAATTATGTTAATCAAATTAGGAAAAAAAGTTACTTCTTGCATTTTTGTTAGCCTGTGAAAGCAATTCTAAATACAAACAATGGCAAGATTTAAATTAGTAATATCTCAGAATATTTTTGAAATCCTGTTAAACTAGGATAGACAAGTCATGGAAGAAGCTAAAGCATACAACCATGGCTGAAAATTCAAAATTACACCTCAACTTTTGTACCTGATTTTACCTTGTATTAAAAATTTTAACCATCCTTAAATGTATCTCATTTTCATTATGACTATCTTTAAAGACCTGAAATATTTGAAACTGTTCAATATCAACAAAACTCAAGAGACATATTTTTCATTTTAAACTTAGCTCATTAAAATACAAATACTAGAATGTAATATGAATGAAAAGATTTTTTTGTTGTTAAGATACATTCAATCATGGTAGAAAAAAATTAAAGTCTTTAGCAGGATATTATAAAGACAACAGGAGAAATACTAATTTCTATCTAAGAATCTTAAATCATTTAATGAGAATGATCCCTATATAACCAATCCGGTATTATCTCACAATAGAATACCTAAGAATATTGTATGTTTCAATATAAATGCACTAATTTTGCATATGAGACAGCTTCATGGACAAGGTATTAAGATTTTTCATATTCAAAAGACATAATATATTCCAGGTAAAGATATAAGCAACTAATTTTAAAAACCATAATCAGAAAGGAAATCATCTTTGTGCTAAATCTCAACTTTCAAGGAATTAGAAAAGTGAAATGACCAACTATCAGATTGAGCATGTTCAAAAACTCTCAGCACTTAACAGGGGATTCTATGAAAGCCATAGCAGTTTTTCCAATTTATAAACTGCTTTACATGCATTCATTCATTTAGAAATTGTAACTAAAGACTGCAGTTAATTATTTAGTTTGCTATCCAATAGAGAGATTTTTAAATGTGTCTCAACAAGTCTTATAGAAATGATGAGAGTGAAATACCAAAATTTAAGTAACAGTTATGTGTTACAAGTCCTTTATTTTCTTTTTTAAACTTCTCTAGATCATCTAGATTTTCCTAAGTAAAACATATTACTTTTGTTATCAGAAAAACATGGTTAAAGACATATATTTCTGTGTCTTGCTTATGCAAGTATCTTGTCATTTTTCCAAAATTTTAGCCCTAATAAAGGCTAAACTCAAGGAGCCTTAGAATTAAGGCTGAATTCTAAGATCAGGATACTCGCCCAAAAAAAAAACTGAATGCAAATATTACTCCAAAGCTTTGGACAGCCACCAGTTAGTATACAGAATACCAGCGTAGGTGATTCTTTCATATAACCCCCGCAAGCAGCACAGTCCGTAATTAAAACACACACACACACACACACACACACACACACAGCGTAGGTGATTCTTTCATATAACCCCCGCAAGCAGCACAGTCCATAATTAAAACACACACACACACACACACACACACACACACACACACACACACACACCCCCTCTAGCCTTCAAATGAAGAGACCTGATTGCCCTAACCAATTCTGTGAATAGTTCAGTAGATAATTCTTCTACCTTCTTTCCCTAGTCACCTCAGAAGATTACTAGTTAAATTTTATGTCTTAGTTTTATATTGAAATTAAACAAATTTTCTTCTACTACATCTTAAGGATACAATGAAATGAAATGAGCAGTACTGAAAGAGAAACAAGTAATAGGAAATAAATTGGATGTAGTAACATTTCTCCTACCATCTCACAAAGCATTTCCAATATGTTAAACATTTTGTGTTGAAATTACAGAGAAACACTAATCTCAGGCTCCAAGATGGTAACAGGAAAGTCATTTCACAAGCAATATTTTTTCTCTTCCAAAGGTCATTCTTTCACACACTATGACTCCAAATTTCAAGGACACAGAATGAAACGACCCTTTCCATTCTTAATTCTGCTATACCACAATGATCAACTGAGTGCCTTTGAAGTGCCTGTAATAAAACACACTAGTAAAATAATCTCCTATCCTGAAAACGGATGACATATTTTACCTGACAAAAGATGATCTGGTTAAATTCCCACAGTTTTAATATGCTATTTATAGTTCTAACATCTGAGAATTTTAGGACAGGGAGAAAATGATTAAAATGACTCATGCATTGCAAAAAATGGATAAATGCTGAAGTGTATAAAGTAAAAAAAAATTGGAGACCTATCTTTCTAGTCTTTTTTATAAGTATATACACTCATATATTAATATATAAATTTTTCATGTCAGCTACTTCTTAAAGTAGATACATTTACATACATATATAAACTGTTCTTTACAATGTAAGAACATACCATAAATATTACTTTGACACTTCTCATCATTTCACAATTTTTCATAAACATTTCTGAGTTAGAGTCTGTATTAGTATATAATTTTCCCCAATAGATAAATAATATTCCATTCTGTTTGTCATTCATTCATTAATTTATTTATTAAACAAATATCTATTAAGAATTCATTATGTGTCAGGCACTATTGTAGGCACTGAGAAAATCATCCATCAGTGAAAAAAACAGAGAACATTCTGGTAGGGGCAGGGGGAACTGACCAGGGAATGTACCAAAAATTCCTACTGAAGGACATTTACATCCCATTATTTTGCTATTATAAACCATGCTATAATAAATAACTTTGTATACACTTTACTGCTCACTACTGGGAATATTCCTGATATTTAAAATTCTAGAACTGAGTCAAGGAGTATGAGATTTTATAAATCTGATAGATACTACTAAATTTCTCTTCTAAAGGTTATGTCATTTTATAAAAGTCCCCCACACAGTTGACATGACATGTCTGTTTCCCCACAGGCTTATTTTTTTTATTTCATTTCTTTCAATCTTAATATGCTCATTTCTTTCACCTTTAGTAAGGCTGAGCATCATTCACAGGTATATATACTATTTAAATTTCCTCTATGAATATATTACTCAGATGTTTTCCTTATTCTTCTATTCGGTTCTGTGTCATTAACTTGTAGCTACTTATTATGTATCATAGCTATTAACTCTGTTACAGTGGTTGTAAATATATTCCTACCAGTTCATTATTGGTATCTTTAATTTCCTTATTATATTTGTCATCAATAAATCAATAAATGACCTGTACCTCTGAAACAAATAATACATTATATGTTAAAAAAAAAAAAAAAGAAGAAGAAGAAGAAAATAGCAGGAAGGCAAAATGAAGGGGGTGGAAATTGGAAGAGGAGACGAACCGTGAGAGACTATGGACTCTGAGAAACAAACTTAGGGTTCTAGAGGGGAGGGGGGTGGGGGGATGGGTTAGCCTGGTGATGGGTATTAAAGAGGGCACGTACTGAATGGAGCACTGGGTGTTATACGCAAACAATGAATCATGGAACACTACATCAAAAACTAATGATGTAATGTATGGTGATTAACATAACATAAAAAATAAATAAATAAAAATTTCCTAGTAAAAAATAAGTTGGAGAGTAGAATTTTCTCAATTTAAGATTCTCCTCTGTTTTTTTCATAAAGCTTTGTTACCTATTTCTTATCTAGCAGAAAGAACTGTCACATGACAAAAATAAACAGAAAAGGAATCTTTTTTTAAAAAAGATAAAATAACCAATAATGCATATTGTGAAACGTTTTCTTTACTGGCATATATGATTTTACTTTTTTATTACATTTATGTAACATAACCTTATTTTCTGCAGGTAAACCTTCCTAATTCAAAGAGTACTACAACACTCTGGTGTTCTTCCACATACGCAAGTTTGATAACAATAACTTGATTACTGTAACAGTTTTAGAATCTGTTTCCTACAAATTAATGACCCCTGGTTTGGAGATATGAACACTATACCAGTATTTCAGGAATTTAACAATTAGCTACAGTTCATTTTTTGTGTAGATACTTTTAGGTAATGTAGGCTTTCCTAAATTTAAACAGAAATTTCTGAGAAGGTTTATTCTGTAAGCACATTTATAGGGACTATTCTGAACATTTAGTAACTATTTGCTAAATTTTAAGATTTTATTTATTTATTTACTTACTTGAGAGAGAGAGAGAGAGAACGAATGGCAGGGGCAGAGGGAGAGGGAGGGGGAGAGAATCTCAAGCAGACTCCACGCTGAGTGCAGAACCCAGTGTGGGGCTCCATCTCACAACTTGTAAGATCACGACCTGAGCTGAAACCAAAAGTTGGACACTTAACGGACTGAGCCACCCAGGTGCCCCACTATTTGCTAATTATTAATAGGTTCAGTGTATTCAAAATATTTTAAAAGTTCAAAACAAAGACAAAGTTTCATCCTCTTTAATTATGACTATCAGGAACTCATTTTGGAGGCAGTGAGGTAAAGTTGTAAAATGCAGGTTTGAATATTACGGAAAACTGATGTCTATAACTTATTCTCAACTAGGTCAGCAAAAACAGTAAGAGAAAAAGAAAGACAAAAAATTTGCATGTATGTGTGTGTGCACTCGGAGAGAGAGGAAGGAGAGGAAGAAGCATGTTAACAGTTGTGAATCTCAGTGATGTATACACAAGAGTTTACTGTAGTATTCCTAAAACTTTTCTTTAAACTTGACTTTTTTTAATGAAAAGATTTAAAAATTGATAGAAAAAAATTAGAAAGCACCTACAGCTTTGGTCTTTCTATTAGGACAAACCTGCCTTGGGCAGAGCAGATAAGGTTCTACTCCCCTTTAAAGTGTAGCTTTTGAACCTTCAGCATTAAACACAATGATAAAAGGAGCCCTCCTTACCCATTTTCCACATGTCACCCCCACTCTCACTGCACAATCAACTGGCTTCAAATTATAAGAATCAACCTATAGTTTGAAGCATAATACTCTTCCAGATAAAACATATGTTTTAAATACAATTATTATCCAAATGAAAGAGTTGTTGCCTAAAGAAAGAATGGAGGAATATCCACATTCTATTACTTACACTTATAAAGCAGTTAAGCATTTACTTTTAAATAAAGGTTGAAGAAAATTCTCCAACTCTAACAAATGTTCTGGGTAAATTTATAACCTAAGCTTCAAAGAATGATATGAATGTAGCTAAATAGCAAACAAACATCAATTTTATACCAAAGTTTTCTTTATAACATTTTAATTATTAAATTAGATGTTATTTCTTTTCCTACAAGCATTTCCACAGAATCTACCTTGACCAATATACATATTATAATCACAGTACACAATCCTATTTTTATGGAATACATCTGGATTTCTGATTCATCAAGACATAATAAAGGCGAGCTAACTTTCAGAATCCTTTCTTGTAAACAGCCAGCATCTCAAATCCTAGGTCTACAAAAAGAAGACACAATCGTAACTACCTATTGAATCAAGGCAAATGATGTAAGCGATGGAAGTGGGACAGGTAGGACTTGTGGCGAAGTACTAAACTCATGACACAACTCAACACCCACTGCTTAGTTCCAGCATATTGCTGCTACTGGGAACTGCAAGACCAGAATTAGCAAATATTCCCATTTACCAAAAGGAATTAGAAACTTGAATTTTACGCAAAATTTCACTAAAATTTATAAAGTTAGAAACATCTTCAAACATTTTTAAAACACCTTATGGCCAAATAAAACATCTCTATTAAACATTTTTGCCCAGAATCACCAGTTTACAACCTTTGCCTTAAAGCAGTAATTCACTTTCAAAAATCCAGGTTCTGGGTCAGTGATAGAAAAGAGCATGTATTAATTTAATTGATTTTTTTTGCATCCTGTTTAATAGGTGAAATATATATTATTTAAACTCACATCTTAATATTTAATTTTTCAAAAACAAACCCACAAAAACTCATCTTAAAAGAGCCAATTCTTTCAAGAAAAGTTTTACTGTTACTGGTAAATCTTTAAATCTAATTGATGCTCTATATAGAAGATAAAGTTATTTTTCAATTTACTTGGATTTAGAGAAAACAAATAAGAAAAAAATATTATATGCCTATTTTTAAGCATCCTAAGCATAACAAAGTACAAAAGAAAGGCACAATTAATGCATTAATGCATCCATTTTTTTTTTACTATAAATACTCACCTAAGGATGCACAAGCAAATTTTGCCTCCTGATGTGAGTCTGCAGAATCCAAATCTCTGTTTACTTTCAATGTCTGTCAGTACAAAGGTAAAATGCTGTCCGACTTGATTTTGAGATACTCTAAAATACAGCAATATTATAAAACTTCAATGTGTTTTCGTGTGAGAATTTTCTTAAAGAAAAACAAAGCAAGAATATATTTACATGAGCCATTGGGTTCACCTTCTCAATCAGTTGGTTCTCAAATCTAGAACTGTGTTCTAAAACTAAAATGAGTGTGAAATGTGTAAACAACTAAATAATGAGCCAAATATCACATTAAGTTGTAACCCTTACAGGCCAAGCAATTAAGTATATACTAACCCCTTAGTAGGGAATCATAGGTATTTCACTGGAAGTCTGCACATGCCTAGAAGTACTTCTATAATGTTTCATAAATCTGAAAATACCATTACTGAGACTGTTGAACTGAGAAGCAAAACATGATGACTGATTCTGCTCAACTCCAGCCTCTCTTGTCATATTATTTTAAGACTGCTTAGACAGCAAATCAGGCTGCTTTAGCATCCAATGGCAGCCACCACCACCTCTGTTTAATTGTTTCTTCTGTTGACGTTCTCACCCAGTAAAGCACCATAAAAATTACTATTGGCATTTTTTAGCATTCTCATCTAGAACTACCTACGTACTGAGAACAAATTTCCAAGCACAAAGAAAGAACACAATTTCCACAGAAAAGCTTACTACAAAGAATTTTAGCTGTTGACCTAAGTATCATGCTATAATAGTATGCGTCACACTGCGGTGTAACGTGCAATATAAACCATTACATTGAATCTTTATCACCATTTAAAATATATAAACACACTTCTGTTACTGGCTATCATTCTGCCATTAGACAACCATAATTGAACATCTGCTTCCTGGTCCCAAGATAAAATATCTATGACACCTAAATTTTGGTTCTGAAATAGCCACAGGAATTATGTAGAAAGAAGTAGTTGCTTTATTACCAGTGTGCCAATACTACAAATTGTTTGCAATTGTCAAGAAATACTGCATTTCAAGTGCTGAATATTTCACAAATACACATTTAAGTGGACAGTTCTGAAAAAAATTTTTACAAACTTCAAAAACACCTCCAGTGCCCATGTTCACAATGTACTTTCAAAAGCCTTTCTTCCTGTATTTTATCTTTGCTAGTAATTTATAAATTGCAACTTGAACAAGCACAGCTGATTCTCCAGGAAGGAGGTAAAACAAGGGGTATCATTCATCAGCAATACTTACTAGTATCAATTAGCCTCATTCAGAAGGCATTATCTTTAACATTGTAAAATTTCAGATTTTTACTAATCTTTACTTTAGCAAAGTATTTTCCGAAAATAAATTTTCCTTTAAAACCCCTCATACCATATTCTTAAAAAAACTGATAACAGGGTGTGAAAATCACATGAAAAACAATAAATGATTAGTTTTTATGTTCAAAGGCCTATACATTCTGTGAAATTCCAACTACACACAGGTAATACTCTATTCATTATTTGTTCAGTAAAATACAAACATAATGAGGTTTTCAAAACTGCTGGGAGGATTTCCCTGCAGCCTTCCATAATATTGCACTATTTCTATACAGCTATTCTTGGGAGACAACTACCAAGAGTTTTACAATATCACACAGATGGTCTTTTCAATTAGGGTGAAGTGAGACAGAAACCAGGATATATACATCTAATTTTAAAAGACACAATTCTAAGGCTCTGATTAAGGACATAGTAGTATTTTTTTTTCTGCAGGTGCTTACAATATGTACCTGAAGAACAAAAGGAAGAAATGGAACCTTAAGACTTCTCCTAACTGGCCACAGTGGAGAAAACAAAAGATATAATCATGTAAAAAGGCTTCTTCCTTTCAAATATTATTTAATTTTAAACCTCTGGTCCTTTTTTTGTTGTTGCTAGAAGCAGTGAAGAGAACATACATTTCTTTTTATTAAAAAACACATGAAACAATTTTAAAGTGCTCACTGGGATGAGTTGAAGTTACTTTGAATGATGGCTTATACTGTACCTTTCAATGTCAAAGGGGAAACAGAACTTGGGCACACTCTGTAGTACTTCCTGCAAATGCAAATTAAAAAAAAAAAAGCTTTAGAATATTTTAAAAGATGCAGTTAAAACTTTTTCTTGAGACCTTTTCTAGGGGGAAAAATGTTTGTTTGTTTTTTTTCCTTAAGAAAAATAGCACAGGTTCCTAGACTAAAATAATTGATTATTAAAAAGGAATTAAGTTGGTGCTTTGGCAGATTGCACTGACAATGCCACGGAAGCCCCAGGAGGGAAAGGCCTGGCCTGAAGGGTATTAACACCCTTCACATCCCCGCTGGGATTCCCTTCAACAAGGCCATATGGATTTTACAAGAAGCACCACACCATATGGGTAAGCTACGTCTGCTGCTACTTGTACCACAGACTAGCCACAGGGACTTCTGACAGATCCTGGCTCAAAAATATAAATGTTGTTTCAATTAAAATGCAGGCAGAGAAAAGGGAATGAAGTTGGCAGCGGCATGAATTACTGAGAGGTATAACAAATCTACATGTCCCATAGTAAAACAGTTAAAAAAAAAAAAAAGACTTTCTATAGCTAAAGAAACACATTTATATGTTTCAACTCTTGGTAAATTCAACAACAGCAACACTAAGTTTATCCCAAATAACATTCTTTAAAAAAATGTGTATCTAAAAATAAGCCTTTAAATTTAAAACAACATAGCTTCTATTCTGTGCACTTTCGTTTATGGATTGTCTAATATGAAAATCAGTGTTTTAATAAGCATAGAAAATAACCTGCAGTGATTTTATAGAGTCATTATAAAATAATTTTAAAAGCCTTTAGAAATCATACACGTTATAATCATAACAAAATATGAGTAACTGTCAGACACCTGGCAAAAAATAGAAAAAGATTTATTCTTTTATATAGGAAAAACAACTTAAAATTAACTCTGATTCTAAAGTTAAGCTTTAGAATTGAAAATAACATCATATAAGTTCAAAGTCAGGTGATTTTATAAGACAAAGAGATTTATGAGAACGTTTCCTATTAAAAAAAAAAAGAGCAAATATCTTAATGCAGTAGTCACCGCCACCAAAAATACTACCTCTTTACCAATAAAATTTACATCCAGAGAAATCATTAATACCTGCATATTTAATTCCTCTACAGAAACCTAGTATTGAGTGTTTTAAAGTAGAATTTATCATGTTCTTTTAAAATGTAGACTGCAATAAGGTATTAATTAATAAAAAACATTATAAAATTCCAATGCCAATACCTAAGGAAGCTTCAAGGAAGCTTAAGACATTGAAGGAGAAAGAAAAGCAAAAAAGCAGTCCTTCTATCTTTAGGGCAAGGTATCCTGCTTTGCTTATGAACACATACCTTTAAAAATATGAGCACAGACCCCGTATTTAGAAAAAGCTGTTTTACTACTGAAAAATTCTGTTAAATGTAATTAAAAGAGCCACTAAACTTGAAATAATTTAAATTACTGAAACTGAAAACAGTTCATTACAAATAAGTTCATTTGTCCATTGCTAATCCTTATCTTGTGCTACAAAAAGTGAAGCCATTTACCATATTTACTATACATATGAACACTATTTTAACATCCCTCCCTTGCAAAGTTGTTCATATAATTTTTGTAACAATAGATATGTATTCAAAACTCATTGTCTACTTCTAAATATACCAAAATTAGTAATATATTTCACATCAGTTTTAAGACTCAAATTAAGAAGAATGTTTCCCAGTTAGTTGCTCAATCTTTCACACCCTCCCCCTCCCTTTCTCCACAAGCAACACACATGCACACACTTCTGCAAAACAGCCTCAGCTCGCTTCCCAACTGGCAGAAGCATCCCTCAGGGGACAAGTCTTTAAACCTCCGCACTCTTTAAAATTCAACCAGCCAGCAGGTCTATAGACTAGTGTATAAACAGTATAGACAAAAAAATCCTCTCTCAGCTTATGTCAGTGACAAAGCAGCTCAGCAGTTGACTGTTTCTCCCCTGACAGTATAAGCTGGGTTTACACAGATCAATAGCTGAAAGTCCTACCTAGCTCCCAGGGCTCGGGTTTTCTTCCTTAATTACAGGTGCTATTCAAACTGAAGTTAAAAAAGAAAAGAGACAGAGAGAGAGGTTGAAGGGTGGAATAAGATACATGCAAAAAAGTTTTTTTATTCTTTTAGCAATAATGTTAATTGAAAATTGTACTTTTATATGTATTGGAAGTGTTCATAAAGTCTGATGCTTCCATTATAAAGTGTTTTTGATATCACACACTCATGCACACTAGATGGGGATCCATAGATTATGTGAAAGCTTTAAGATAAAACTCCTCAAAAGTTATGTTTCTGTTTTCTTCAGGCTTTTGTTTTCAGGAAATACCTAATTTCCTCAGCCAAGAAAAATTATTTGAATTTTCTAAGTCATCTCAATTCTCTAAAATATTTTATTTTTATACAAAAAGAACACACTGACTAAAACGTCAAACGTTAAAAATAGTAATAACAAAAGGAAATAGAATATACAGTTATGAATAGCAAATACAAAGGGCATACATAAACACACACACATATATATATATATGGCATATATATATATGCACATATACCCTAAAAACAACACATCTACCATCATATAAATGACTGGAAATAAGGACTGATGAAAATTTATACATTTTTTCTTTTTGGCACTATATCCCAGATCTCTATTAATAAGCATTATGGTCAAATTGATTTCATGAGAGAGAAGAGAGCAAACTGCTAGTGTTTGAGGGGTTTATTAATAACTCTTTATCCCATGAAGCTACTGTTCAGCATTACAAATTGATCAAAGAAGGAAAAAGGCATTTAAGAATCTACTTTTTGAAAAAACTAAAATATGCAGAGTTTACCTCCTAATTAAAGTTCAATAACCACAAAGGTCTTAGAATTTCTCAGAGAAAAATCTCAAATGAAATGAGACATATCATTATTGACACCAGTAATTGTTTTCCTCTTCTTAAACTACTTCTTCCCTACACTATATTGAAACACTAATGTTCTCTAAGGTTCCATATATTCCTCTCTTCCATGCTGATGAAGTGTATCTGCCTAGGCAATTTTGTTTACATCCACAGTTTCAACTACAACTACCAATCTCTTAGTCTTATAGTTAAGATATTTCTGACTCCGGGATTATATATCTAACTACTCTCTAGTATCAATTTCTGAATGTTCCCTAGACACCTCAATTCTTTTACGTGTAGTCCTTATCACCTGGAACAGCAGCACCATCTATCCAGTTACCCAAACCAAAACATGGTAGCTGTCTAGACCCCTCCCTTTTCTTAACTCCTATATATAATCAAGTCCTCTTAATTCAATTCCATAACTATCTCACTCCGGAAGTTCTCAATGGGAGGGCAGTAAGAATTAGAAGGAAGATAAGAAGGTGTTAAGAATCACTTGGGAGGGCTTTTCAAAACACATTCATCACCTACACTATAGACCCATAAGGGTCTTGACTCAGTTCAAATACCATCCATATTTAAGGAATAAGACTAACTGTAACTAACCAAGGAATATACTAACTGTATAATTAAGGAATAAGACTAATGTTAAGGGTGCTTAAAAGGTCAGGAATAGTTACTCTCTCATTGCAAAAAGTGACAAGATTTGCTCAGGGATTGGTTAATTCAACATCCTCTTTGAGGACTCCAGAAACTTCTGTCCTTCTTTCTGCTTTGCTGTCCTGTGTTTGTTGGATTTGTCCTCAGCTACCTATACTCATGGTCACAAAATAAGCTGCCAGAGTTCAGCACACCACACGAAGACACAGCAGTGTCCAGTGAAAGAAGCATTTCTTTCTGTTACTTCTTTTCATCAGCGAGGAAACTTTTCCCAGAAGTGCCCCCTCGACCCCACAGCTGACTTTCCCAATATATTTAATTAGCCCAGAAGGTCACAGCTACTCCTAAACTAATCACTGGCAAGGGAAATGGTTATCTATGCTAGCTTAGCCTTAGACTAGTTAAAGGAAAAGTCAAAATTCAAACCTATTCATTTTCTGCTAACCATGATGCATGTAATTTTATATAAAGAAGCTGAAATACCATATTTTCTTTCTTAAGATTCCACACAATAATTTTAATCAGAAAGTTGTCAGGAAAAATATAACACAATTTATATAAGAACAGTTTTCAAATATCCATCATTTTATTCTTTCAGTAACACTTTCAGAATCATTTTGTAGCAACAAGGGGGTCATTTGTCAATTCTAATCTAATTTTTCACAAAGGCCATCCATTCCTAAAAAGGTGATTACTTCACTTTGAATATTATCTCCCCAAATATGTGAAAATTAATTAATACTATGAATTCAAAGAAACATACACTAAGCTGCTTGGTCACAAGCAGACTGCACGGTGCAGAACTGAGATTCCCACACTGTGCACTGAGATGTTTCAGGCGGCACAGCAAACTCACAGGGGCACTGCAAGATGCATTAAATTGTCAAGGGAAATACAGCTAACCTGATAGAGTGACTAAATCAGATGGCATTTTATTAAAAGGTAGAATTACATTAATATGGTAAGATGTATCTAGCTTCTTTAGACATCATCTTCTCATTTTTTTAAAGAAATTTTTTGTTTTTTGTTTTTTAATTAAGAGAATGTATTTTAACCTTAAAGCCACAGAATAACTGTCAGAATAACTGAGCCCACTGTGGAATTTTTCTCTTGGCATTTGCTTTCATGTACTATTTCAATTAGAAATAAACTTCTCTTTTGTCATTCCTCCTTAAATTAAGGAAAGTAATGTAAGTCTGTGATTTCTGACACTAAAACTATTTAGACTGTGAACTCTGGTCAAATTATTTTTCACTTTGAAAAATTAAAAATGAATTTTTATTGTTGGAAGATTTATATTTGTTTGCCAAGAAGCAAATATATTCTTCTATAAAAAGAACTGTGCTGTTGAAACATAAATTTTAAGGATTTTGGTTCTCTGTGTATCAGTCTTAGAAGGATGAGGAGACCTCTGTGGTCTGCAGTCACTTTAATTTAACCTACTGCCAATGACAAAGCCTAGATTCAAAGCAGGGCAGAGTGACGTTATAAAAAATATGTATATTCACAATTAGATAGGTGGTTTGCTTGGCCAACACAAGGTATATTTCCCTCATTAATTTAAAAGAAGCATTTAAAAGCCATGAAAGAAAATTATATATATATGCAAATGGGTTTCCAAAGTTTCTTTGTCAAAATTCTACTAAAAACTGCCTTCAAATTTTTATCCCTAGGTTAACTTTAACTTCTAATCAAGGATTGGAATAACAATTATCCTAAAAAGCCACTTAGTTTGTTTTCTAGTTTGTTTTCTAATAACCATATAACCTCTCACTGCTTTCAGACTAATACCTCTTTGCTTTATTCACTTTATTTTAACTAATAACATTTTCTAGATCAAAGGAAATACATAATAAAATAGAACATTGCCTATAAAATTTATTTGCATTTACAGATACTAAAGTATTTAAAATTGAATGTCAATCATTTAAATCAAGTAGGATGAAGATAATTAGGAAAATACTTCAATTTTTAGAAAAAAACAAGTTTTACCTCAGTCAACCGATAGGCTACCATGACTTCACCCCGCAGCTAGATGTTGTGTAGGATAAAGGAAATATGATTCCTGATTTTCGGAACAAGGGAGACTTAAGATTAGATCATTACAAGATAGATGCATGCACGCATGTGCACACACACACGCACACACGCACACACACATTAGATGGAAAGTCACAGTGGCCAGGTGCACAGTGTTCTGGAGTCAACAGTTAAAATTCAAATTCCGGCTCTGCAAGGTATTGGCTATGTGCTCCATTCACCTCTTCCAAAAAATGGGTAAAAATTGCTATCTATGTTGTAGGACTGAGGATTTATTTGGGGATTTATATGAGGATTATGTGAGAAATCACATAAATGATTAGACGATGTCAGGCATATAAAAACCTCCTGACAACTGTTAGCTCTTTTATTAATTAGTTACTTGTTTTAAGAATTCTCAAACATCATATGAATTCCAATGAAGATATTTATCTACGCAAAAAATATTTACTGAATAACTAAAACATTTAAGGTCCTGTGTTCAATGGCCTATGCCAAAATGTTAGCATCCTGAGACATAAAATGATGAAAAATATTATATTATACTGAATAATTTATCTGCCTCCTTTGAAGATTTTTAATATATTTAACATAGGTGCATATGGATATAGATATACATGTAGATATAGATTTGAATGCATTATACTATTTCTATATAACCAAACACAGTAAGAGCAGCCTCTGTTAACCCTGCAAGGTTATACCATATGTGTATCTCATGATCCAACATGTGTAGGAGCTTACTTTGGGCTGTCATACTGGCTACTTGAATTAAAATGATCTTCAAAGAATCGTGCCAACAGACATTTTTCATTTAAGGAGGATTTCCTAATAAAATTCTTTTTTCATGTACTTAAATCAATCCACATAATAAAGATTAATTACCAATTCTAGGTAAGGTACTGACCAACTTGAAGAATAAAACTATTCCTTGCTTTCTTCTACAATCTCAAATGAAGCCTTTCCTTCAACTGTCTTGGCAAAGATATTGTTAAATGTACCCTTAGAAAACATATCCTCTCTTTCTCTCACTGCCCTGTAATAGTGTTATCTCTCTTTGTTCTCTGTTAATCTTTATTTTATATTTTTCCTCAGTCACAGGCTACCAGACTCTTGATTCATATTTTTTCTGTTATTCTTCATACCTAGGCCATGTGTGGATAATCCTTCTGTCATGATATTCATGACATATTCTCCATTCACTGTGTAGGTCACATATTAGAGAACTGATTTTTCTATTACAGATGACAAATACAGATATGATATGTTCCAGAGCAGTAAATTATAGTTATCCTGTTTTTCTGGTCCTGCCTTGAACCTAGTTCAGAACTATGCCTGAACTGCTAATTTTCCCCAGACAGTGAATCTTGTGATACATCAGATGAGAATCTTGTCATTTGTCTGATGCTTTTAAGAAAGAACAGAATCTTAGTTTTAAAGAATAAATCAGGGACTGTACACTTTAAGGTGCTTGAAAAATATACCATTAGATGAGTATTATATTCTGGGAACAATGGTATATTTACTATTTCTCTATGCCTTGAAAGTCCTTGGAATCTGTAAAATCATCTAGCAGAAATGCAAATTATAGTATATTTTAAAAGTATGGAAAAAATCAACTGATTGTCTGTTTAACTATTTGGAGGCTTTGTTTGGAAGAATTAACTTGTAAGTACACAATTATAAAATACAAACTGTTCAATGAAGACCATTTATTTAAAATGCATAAAGTCTAACCAGTACTCATATATTGACAAATTCAATGTGAATTTATTTATATCAGTTATCAATATGTTTATATATGTTTATTTACCAAATATTTAATGTGTGAATGGCAGTCACAGACAATCACATTGTAATGTAATAAGAGCATTGGCAGGAAAAGTGAAGAATACCAGGAAGCCTAGAAGACAGATATGTAAACCAAATTTAGGAGCGGTGCTTCTGGAAGAGTGTAGTGGAAGTCCCAAGGGAAGAAATCCTCTCTAAGCAGAGAAATGAAGGGAGAATGAGAAATTGGCCAGCCTATCGCATGAGAAGAGGGAGGTAGAGAAGACATAAGAATGGTATTCCCTCATAGGAAAGAAAATGTACATAAATATGGAAATGAGAAAGAACAAGTACAAAGTTTGGAAGAATGATAAGAGAATGTAGCTTGAAAATAAGCAAGGGACTGAATACATAAGGTCTTTAAAAGCTACCTAAGAAGTTTGGACTTGATGCAAAGAGTAAGGAAACCATTCCTCCTGGTTTGCCCACAACACTTCACATGGATCTTTTCAGAAAATTATCAGTAGCACCCCCTCTTACTCTCAAAGGTATCCAAGTTATAATTTATTGTAATAGAAATCAGAACAGTGGTAACCTGGGGCTGTGGGGTGGGTTAGGGGACACAGTAAGTAACCAGAAAGCAGCAAGAAGGAACTTCCTGGAGTGCTAAAAAGTCTGTATCTTTAAAGGAATGTGGGTTACACAGGTGTATGCATCTGTCAAAACTAATTTCATTGTACACTTGAGACCTGCATTGTACCATATATAAATTATCGGTCAAAAAACCCCTAATAATCCATTGTATATATGGACCACATCCTCTTTATCCATTCATCTGTTGAAGGGCATCTCGGCTCTTTCCATAGTTTGGCTATTGTGGACATTGCTGCTATGAACATTGGGGTGCATATGGCCCTTCTTTTCACTACATCTGTGTCTTTGGGGTAAATACCCAGTAGTGCAATTGCTGGGTCATAGGGTAGCTCTATTTTTAAATTTTTGAGGAACCTCCACACTGTTTTCCAATGTGGCTGTACCAACTTGCATTCCCAACAGTGTAAAAGGGTTCCCCTTTCTCCACAACCTCTCCAACATTTGTTGTTTCTTTCCCTGACCATTTTTGCCATTCTAACTGGTATAAGGTGGTCCATATATACAATGGAATATTACTCAGCCATCAGAAAGGATGAATACCCAACTTTTACATCAACATGGATTGGACTGGAGGAGATTATGCTAAGTGAAATAAGTCAAGCAGAGAAAGTCAATTATCACATGGTTTCACTTATTTGTGGAACATAAGGAATAGCATGGAGGACACTAGGAGAAGGAAGGGAAAAATGAGGGGGGCAGGGACTGGAGGGAGAGTTGAACCATAAGAGACTATGGACTCTGAGAAACAAACAGGGTTTTAGAGGGGAGGGGGGAAGGGGGAGTGGTTAGCCCAGTGATGGGTATTAAGGAGGGCACATACTGCATGGAGCACTGGGTGTTATACGAAAACAATGGATCGTGGATCACCACATCAAAAACTAATGATGTATTGTATGGTGACTAACATAACATAATAAAATTTTTTTTAAAAAAAGCCCTAATAAATAAGTACCTCAGTTTGGACAATAAATCATGGTTTATTATTTATTATTTATTATTATTATTATCTAAGAGAAATAGGGAAGCTTTGAAGGGTTTAAAGCAAAGGAGGACCCCAACTGGGCTTGAATTGTAGAGCGATCACTCTGGCTATACCAGGTAGAATAAATTTAAAAAGGACAAGACTGAAGACTGGGAAATCAGAAGACTTCTGCAATAATCAAGGTGAGTGGTGGTAGCCTGAAGTAAAACAGATGCAGCAGGAATGTAGAGAAGGGCACAAAATTAAGATATATACATGGGAGTAAAGATGGAGACATCAGGAGGTAGCTGGATAAACTGGTGCTCTAGAGGGAGTTGAGCTTAAAAACACAAAAAAGAAATGGCACTGATGAAAACATACGGATAAGAGCTATGACTGTTTTATTCTCCAACATTATGAAAGATCAATGTTATTCTTCATATTTTTATACTCCCCTCAACAAATACTCCATTATAATATCCCCAGGTTATAAAATCAGCAAATCTTCTCATACAATGATGAAAATATATCATGTCTTTGCTCTCCTAATGATTTGTTTCAAGATATAGGTTATAGAGTCTTTAACCACTTCTAATATTATAATCAACATATGTCATTCATCAGTAACCAGAGATCAATGAAGTTAGTTGCAAGCCAGAAAGTCTTAGTAGTTACAGTTGGCATAATAAATGGAAACAAATGAATCTCTAAAATCTTTTGGGGCTTATTCAACTTTGGAGTTCCTCTCATGCCTAACCAGTGCCTGGCACATCACTCATGCTCTGAAAAAAATTTGTTGAACTCACATTAAATTACACTGTTTTTAGCATCATCAGAATAAATTTGCCTTGGTAGACAGTTCAAGGAAATGTGATTTATGAGTGTGCATGTTTTCTTATTTCATTACTTTCATAAAAAATCATTGCTGGGGTACATGGGTAGCTGAGTTGGTTAAGCGTGTGACTCTTGATCTCAGCTCAAGTCTTGATCTCAGCTCAGGTCTTGATCTCAGGGTCGTGAGTTCAAGCCGCACGTATAGTAGTAGTAGTAGTAATAATAATAATAATAATAATAACAGCCTACTCTATGCCAGGTTCTGACCTAAGCACTTTACATCTATTACCTCATTTAGTCCTTACAACAACTTCTGTTTTGTTTCCTTTTACAGGTGGAAAAAACAAAAAGAAGTCAAAGAGACTAAATAACTTGTCCAAAGTCACACAGCTAGCAAATGTTAGAGTCAGGACTTAAACTCATAGGCTAAAGCTTCTAGCCATTATTCTCTATCCTATGTATTTTTTTTTTCACTTTGTTTTCATGAAGGTTCCAACATATAATCAGCAGATGCCTAAATTTGATGCCCATTTAGTCTCTATGTGGTGGATATTTCCCATATTTATGAAGAGTTAAAATTATATAATTAGTATTTCAAAACAAAAGTTCAACCTGGTGTATGAAAAAAATAAAAGGGGCCAAGACATGAAGGAATCACGAGGAGAAACATGAGATAATATGTAATTACAAATGTGAGTCTTACTTGCCCTAGGTTGTTCTATTCCCTTGAAATTAACTTCTGAGGCAAAAATAAATAAATAAATAAAAATGCTGCTTATGCCTACGTTTATTACTACTGAGAATATTCGATTTGCAGTAAACTAACACCTAACTCCTTTCAAATAACAGACTTATAAATGAGGGCTTAAGTTGATTCTCACAGAGGAATAAAATATCAAGTAATTAAATATGAAGCGTATTCTTTAAAATCTGAAACAAAATCATGTGTCACATGGCAGAACAAGGACCATACCATAACAAGTAAGTCATAGTAGAGTAACAAAAGCAGGATGAGGTTAAACAAGGTTAATAGTAACAAAGGGAGTTAGGGTTGAGAGAATATTTATTCATCTTAGGCTCAAGAATGAAGATTTGTAGCTAGGTCAAAGCTGTCTGTATATGATGGTCAGACGGACAAGGAAAACTAGTTCAGATAGTGAACACCCTGGGTTCAGTTATACCTTTAGCAATTCTATTCAATGAAGTTTGCTAGACATTTTTATCCCTTTCAATCTAAAGCAAGAACTAAAGTACTTATAATTAATATTACAACTTTATTCAGATACAGTCAACAGGCAGGACTAAAAATCAAGACTCCTGGAGCTCTGACTTTATACATATATTTTTTAGGTTATCTTAAATTACCCAAGATTTTTCTTTTATAAAAAATGTACATGCCTATAATTTTTAATATGTCAAACTACAATTAAACTTGAAGTCATAGTGGGGTTTTTTGAATGAATATTTCTTGAAATTCTAAATAGAAATACCATGAGCTATTATTTTGCAAACTTATTCTACCTCACCCATCATAGAACATCCACCTCTTGGAATAAAAATTTAGTTCACACTCTCTGCTGACGTAATCCTTGGCCTCTTGCTGAGATTATAAGTAAAGGTGCCAATTTTGGTTTTAGTTTTTGTAATGCAGAAAACTCTTTCTATGAGAAACTGAACTGTGAACACTGGTTCTTTTCACACACAGAAAGCCACCAAACAGGCCTCACCAAATAGCAATGAGTTTTGATCACTCCTAGTCTAGTTCACTTTGGCATAAATGGCCTTAAAGAGAAAACACAATTTCCTGAATCTCTTGTAAAGGATTTTGCTCAATAAACCAGAAACTACATGTTGTCATTTGATAAACTCGCTCAGTTAAGAAGTAATAACTCTTGAATAAATTATCTCATACTTTCTACATATTCCTTACAATATATTATTGTATTGGAATATGTGGAGACCAAGAATAATTATAAAAACAGGAGTGGTTTATTTGTAAAAGCAGACTAAAATAAATTCCACAAAGTTAGATTCAACCTTTGGTCAGCTAAAAAGTAGACCTAAAATAGTTTTCTTTCATTGAAAATTTTCTTTAAAGTATGATGTAAATTCAGCAAGTCTCCAGCACTTCTTGTTGTTGATTCTTCTCAGCTTGGTGCCACCAGTGATCTCTAATTTCTTCATCCAATAGCCTTTTTTTCCAGTCTTTATCATATTTGACTTTTCTACAATGTGTCACGTTTCATTTATTCATATAATATACATTTATTCAGTATCTACCATGCATGAGATACTTGGGATTAGAAGATGAAAGTGATCCTCCCCATGATCTGAGGAAGCTCAGGTTTCTCCCTAAACCACCCCTGCTTACAAGTATCTTCCTGAGCTGTCTGTATCCACTTTATCTAGCTCTCCTCCCATCTTTGTCATTTCTTTTCGGGCTGCTTCACGACTTCCTCTCTACAAGCCTTCTCCATTTGGTGGTCCCAGGGTTCTTTCTGTCTTTAGCCTTCACTTCTCTATGGGGAATCCAATCTCACTGCTAGACACAGTAGATGAAAATCTGGGCACTCCAGAGAAAAATGAGAGGTTCAGAACCCAGGTCAGCTACTTAATAGCTATGTGAAACCATGTCATCATCCTCTCCTAAACTCCAGTCAGAGGTTTCCTCCTACTTAGAAGACATCCCTACCAGAATAGCTGGCATATCCAAAACTGAAAACATTATTCTTCCTTCAAAATATGTTCCTCTCCCTAATGCCTTATTTCTATGCTGTCATGCTAACTTTTTCCCAATCTAACTTTTTCCAAACTTTAGAATCAGACAACAATTTTTCTTTCACTATACACAAGCACATCAGAAACTAGTTAAAACCACATGGACCTCATGTCTGCATTCACCAAAATGACCACTAGACTGCATTGTTGTCTTTTCTGGTCAAATAGGCTAAGGGTAAATATGTGTTACCATTTAGTACCAGCTTACCAAGATAAACTGCAATGTTATCCCTTGTCTAGAAAAAATACATATGAATAAACTGGTAACTATGTATTTGAATAATAATTTATAGAATAAGCAATAATTAATATTTTAATGTAGTATTTACCATCACAATTAGTTAAAATACTTAATTTTTAACAACCATCAAGTTAATTTTTGAAATCAGATCTATTTAAAGGCCAATCATTAATCAAGTGTACTACTTGAAACATTTCTATGAAATATCATACCTAACATCACATCTTTAAGATTTAAAAAGTCTAACATATGCAAAGTCTATTAAAATGCACATAATTTATCTTACCCAAAATGAAAATATATCTAATAAATCGTACTATTCATCTGGCCTCTTTTAGCTCTCCCTTAACATACAAATGCATTCCTTTTCCCCAAAACATAGCAGCTGGGAATGAAAGGAAAGATTTCAAATGATCATTTTCACATCATATTCCATCATCTTTTCATCAGTCTTTCCTAGCTTTTCTTTGAGCCCATTCTTTTACAAGAGGTCTCTTTTTAGATCAATCCATATTTCCATAATCCACACTGCTGTTTCCTCCTCTTCTCCCCAGGGTGGACTAACCCCCACATCCAGAACTATGGCTTACAACTGTCATTAAGCCTTACAACAATAACAAGATAACAAAAGAACGGGTGGGGATGAGGCTAGCTCATACCATATGTTGATCAAGTTCAACACTTTCAGCTAATGGAGAATATTTTTTAAACTTCAAAATTTTAATAGTAAAATGTTTTTATATCTACTTATTCTCCCCAATTGTATTTTAGGCTTACATTTTCAACATTAGTAAACAACCTGGCAATATTACTTTAAAAGAGCTTATCTATTAATAATGTACTGAAATGGGGAGGAAAAATAGAAATAACCAAACAAAAAGAAGGTGGCAACTTATGGTTAGTTACTGATTCTTGTAACCTACAAGCCTCACTCAACTTATACCAATTCCTAAAAAAGAAATTTCCTTCAAAGGTATTTTTTAAAGCAGTATACAATTATAATAAGCAAGATTATTTCAAAATAACATATTCTATGTGAATTAATATTGACTTTATGTCAATTTTGAAGAATTTTAATTTTTCCATCAAGTAACATCTGAAAATGTTACTTTTGTTTCCATGTTTTGTTTCATAGCTACCTAATCTTAAGTTCTTTTTCAACTAAAAATAAAGAAAATTTGAAATGTAACATTTTGAACTGGCAGACTTTCATGCTTCTATCTTATATTTAAATACTTTTTTCTTCTCCTGACTTCCCAAGAACTACTTCTGATTCATCAGCCTATGTTATGTCACTTTGAAAAAATTATTTCAACTGTTTTCTCTCAAAGATTTAAAACCCCTTATAGAACTGATTCCAAATTTATTTCATCAAATGTTTATTGCACACAATAAAAAGTAATTTTTTGTGAAACCACATTTATCTTTTTCAATCTGCATCATCTATTATTATTATTTAATTTCTGCAGGCTGCTGAGTAATGCCTGATGTGTCAGAACTGGTCTGAATCACTTGCATAGTTAGAATGTAATAATTTCACTGCCATCATAATAAATATAAAAACCTCATCTCTGAGAGCTCATTAAAATAAAACTTGTTCACCTTTAAGCAGAAAAATAAGGTCATTTCTTCAGGGGCTCACATTTTATTATCTAAAATGTATGCAGAAATACTCTTTTCAATAGGAGTTTGTTAGATTACATAATTGTTTCCCAATAAATATTTTAGCTATAAACCAAAATTTCTAAAATACCACGACATTTTTCCAAATTAGTTTCCCTGTTTGCAATAAAATTTTAAAATTTTAACAGTGGAAAATATAAGATAAACATGCAGGTAAAATAAGAATGTGATTTCATTTTGCCCCGAGCTTTCTAACACTGCATCTACAAAAGAAACAATCTTGTCTATATAAAGAAAGGTGGGAAGAGAAAAAGACCTAATTATGATGATTTTCTTAGATTTAATTTTAAGTACTTTCCCACATGCTTGCCACTTATTTATAATGTTTTATTCTGATTCTTCTTTAGACACAAGAATGCACAAGACAGCTAATGCTGTATCTACATCACAAATTAATAAGAAGTAATTGATATTTTAGGGTTATTTAGATAGATCACTGATAAAATACTAACATATGAAAAAAAGTATGCAGGCATGATATAATTCTCTTATATCAACCATCATATCTCTATAAAATTTTATTTAATTAAAAAATAAGAAATCGATTTGCCTTAGAAATATGTGTTTATATATAATATACATGCTTATAGGGGCAGTGAAATAAAAATTAGCCATCACACATCAAAAATTGGTGCAAGACATTTCATTCTTTCCATTTACAAAAACACAGAATACAATTAGATTATTTTGTGTGTGTCTGATATGATCCACTGATCATTAAAAATGACATAATCAAGTCCAAACAAGCAAAAAAATTCTAATTTTTTAAATATCTGCAAAATTTAAACATTTATTTTGAATATATTAAGATGTAATAGATTATTTCCAAATTATTTAAATCTTCTTTATAACTGATGCAAGAAGCAAAATTACAAAATGTCCAGCTACCAGTCTACCTCAATTGCAAATCATAAAAGACTTTATATATTGTTCTGACCAAATCCTTTTAAAATCATTAAGAGAAGAAATACAGCTGACCCACACTGAACTCCCATGCAGTTGAAAATCCACATATAATTTTTTACTCCCCCCAAAACTTAACTACTAATAACCTACTATTGACTGGAAGCCTTATTGATAACATAAAGTCAATTAACACATATTCTGTATGTCATATGTATTATATACTGTATTCCTACCATAATGTAAGCTAGAGAAAAAAAACTGTTATTAAAAAACATAAGAAAGAGGAAATACATTTATAGTACTATACTGTATTTACTGAAAAATATCTGCAAAAAAGTGGACCTGTGCAGTTCAAACCCATGTTGTTCAAGGGTCACCTGTGTTTTTTGAAATGATGGATGTGTAAAGAGATTTTTTTTAAATAAAGAACAATTCTTCCTAAACCATTCAGACCAACCACTAGACATCATTGAACATGAAAATTGTAGACAGTGTTGAGTATATTTGTTTTGGAATCTGCCAACTAGCTGGCTAACTGCAGTTATAAAAGACCTATGAAGATATAGCTGAAAGGGTTAAGATTTCTTCTGTTACTGTATAATACAAACTTTCTTACTATTATTCACTCTCAGAACTGTAATTCAAACTGTTTCCAGATAATTCCTACAAAGATTTGCTTAATTAATGGAATTTTTACTATTGTCGTATTTAAAATTACTATGTAATATGTACCCTTTTCTCAAAGCATTTCTAAATGCATTTTTCTCACCTAGCATACTAGTTTGTTAACATATGTTGAATTTTAATTTTTTTTATTTTAATTGTTTTATCCTTCTATAGAAAGATAAGAAAGAGAAAAGGAACACACAAGTCAGGAACTCATGAACACAGTCTTAGTGTTGCGTAACCCCTCTGCTAAGCCATATCTTGTCATTCACATTTTGATGAATCCCTATTAGATAACATCAGTTTGAAATCTTTCTAAATGTAATATTCCACACCACTCTTAAATCCACTCCTCCTAGATTATCCTGTTCCTGTTTTTCTAAGAAGGTTAAGATAACCTATCACGAGTTTATTCAATTTCCCTTGGCTTCTCACTCATTCATCTAGTCATTCAAAAATCATTTATTCAGATCTTATTACGTACCAGCCTCTGTGTGAGATGTGGGAATTGAAAAATGAGAAAGTTCTGCCCCTTGAAACTTAAAAAAAAAAAAAAACCCACACACATATGGAGTAGGGGAGATAGAAATATTCAAAAAGGAAATATAACTGTAGAATACAGAAATATATTCAAGAGGCTATGGAAGTACAGACAGGTTGCACTGGAGATCAGGGAAGCCTTCAAAGAAGAATTAATTTTCAATCTAAGATTGACAATGGATGTCAATGAAAGAAGAAAAAGAATGGAAATGGAGAGTAAAAACAGAAATGCCACACACAAAAATAAGAAATGGGACCTGGGAAAAGCCAGGGGTATGGTGTAAAGGAAATTTGATCATGTCCTCTCACTTGCTTCATATAGACCTTAATCTCTACAATGAATCCTGTGAAGTAACTAGCATGTCATTCATTGCAGAGGATACTTGTTTCATGGAACAAAGCACGGAACTGACAAAATTCAAACTCCAATCTATGCTATAAAAATACATATAAAGTCTTCTTTTTTTATTTTTTATTTTTTAAATTTTATTTTATGTTATGTTAATCACCATACATTACATCATTAGTTTTTGATGTAGTGTTCCATGATTCATTGTTTGCGTATAACACCCAGTGCTCCATTCAGTATATGCCCTCTTTAATACCCATCACCAGGCTAACCCATCCCCCCACCCCACCCCCTCAGTTTGTTTCTCAGAGTCCATAGTCTCTCATGGTTCATCTCTCCCTCCGATTTCCCCCGCTTCATTTTTCCCTTCCTACTATCTTCTTTTTTTTAAACATATAATGTATTATTTGTTTCAGAGGTACAGGTCTGTGATATAAAGCCTTCTATTTAATGCAAGAAATAAAATTCTAAAGTCTCACACTATCACTCTACTTCAGTGTCAAATCATGAAACAAGTTCATTGTTCTGTCTTCCAATACACTAGGGTGCCATACTCAGTTACACCATACACACACACACACACACACACACACACGGCAGTGTCTTGTACTCTTATCCTTTACAAAAGGACCAAATTAAGGCAAATACTCAGTGGTCAGGAATAAGGTTTAAAGATCACCTACCATGCACTCTTCCTAAGCACCAGCATCTTCAAAGGAATCTCAGAATGTAATCAAAACATGGGACCAATGCTACAACTACATTCTCCTCCTAAATATTCTTCTACTGCCAGCTTAGAGACCTGTAAACTGCTTTCTCTTCAGTGGTACCCTAAAAGTTGGTCTCCAATAACCCTCAATCCCAAAATAATCAATGAAGATTCATACTCTTCCAGCACACCAGATCAACTGTCATTATTCCATATATACCAACTGACAACAAATCTTGGTGAAGCAAGAAACAATAATGTAGACAGGACCTATGCAAAATATCTAGGACAAACTTCCCTCTCTCACATCCCATTACCCCCTTTTTCTCAAGTCATGCCAGTGTAGGAATGACAATCAAGACTTTAACATTCCTGAAACTGAGTCTTCCTAGAATACTGTCTTTTTTCAACCTGGCCCCTACCATCTGTTCTTCATTCCTTCCACTCTCAAAGAGGGAAGCACATCTTACCATTGCTGTCCAAAGCTAAACCTTCCACTTAGAATTGTGATGCAGTCTCAGCTGAACCACCATAAAGCCTGTACATTAGTATCATAGCTCATACAGTATTGTATTATGATTAATTTAATTTTGTCTCCCCTACTGGAATATGAGATCCTTCTGAGCTGGGAACTTCTTGTATTTATCTTTATTCACCTAGTATTAGAAAAAATAATGCATAGTGTATACTCAGGTAACATCTGTCATCTTGCCATTTCTGCTAATTCTTGCTATATAAGATATCAACTTCTAGGTTCTGTCTTCAATCTTTCCTTTTAAAGTGGCTTCTTGCTGTTCTATATAAACATGGTTTTCCCCCCTTAAGCCTTTTAATCCTAGAGGCTACCAAAAGTATACTACATATTGCCACCACCAAGAAAATTAGTCAAACTTACTACCTCCTCTTCCTCACTAATGACTCAACTCTTAAGCTTGTTTAAATGTGTGATGTCTTCCTTCCCAGAATTCCTACATTATATTGTTAGTAATTTTCACGGCATTTATTAACACCTGGCCTTCTGTTGGAATTATATGTAGAAGTGAATACTGTAAAAACATGAAACAACCATTTGCTCCTGCATCCCCCATTTATAGAGGAGAAAAATGAAATTCAGAGAAAAAAAAATTATTTCCTTAAAGTCATACATTCAAGTTAGTCTTCTGTCAAGTAGAAGACAGAATGATAGTTTGTTCACTTTTGATTCCCAGCCCAATCTTCCTTTGCCTAATAAGCTTCCTAGAAAGTAAGAACAATACAACTTTTTGTTTACAACCTTACATTGCCAGACCAGTACCTTGCAAAATAAAAAAGTATTATATAAATAATTTCAAGATAGTTTTAGCTACATGCTAATTGCCTAGGTTCAGTTCATTTATTCAATATTTGGCAAAATTTTTCATCTAAGAATAACAACCAAAAACATAACTAAAAAGGCAAAAAGGCCTTGCAAAATACAGCATTACTTTAAACAATCAACTTCCTACATATCTGTATTATTTGTTCACTATATACATTATACCTAAAAATACCACCCAAATTTTTGGTATTTGCGAATCTACTGCATCTATAATTCAGAAAGCCTTTCCTTATTGAATTACTGTGAAATGTTTCCCTAACTCTGGAGAGTATCAATAAAATAGATTATAAAGTCTCATAAATTAAAGAAATTCTTGCACAGATGTTTATAGCAGCTTTATTCATCACTGCCAAAACTTGGAAGCAACCAAGATGTCCTTCAGCAGGTGAACAGATAAATAAATTGTGGTACATACACACAATGGAAAATTATTCAGCACTTGGAAGAAATGAGCTATCAAGCCATGAAAAGACATGAAGGAACTTTAAATACCTATTACTAAGTGAAAGAAGCCAATCTGAAAAGGCTACATATTTTATGATTCCAACTGTATGACTTTCTGGGCAATGCAAAACCATGGAGACAAAAAAAAGATGAGTGGTTGCTAGGAGTGGGAATGACAGGGAGAGAGGAATACTCAGAGCACAGAGAATTTTTAGGGCAGTCACAATATCTGTATGATATTATAATGATGAATATATGTCATTATACATTTGTCTAAACCCACGGAATGTACAACACCAAGAGTGAACCCTAAGGTAAATTACACACTTTGGGTCATTATGATATGTCAATGTATGTGCACCCTTGGTAAAAAGAATGCACCATTCTGGTGAGTGATGCTGATAATGGGGGAGGCTATGCATGTCGGGGAGCAGGGGGCATATTGGAAATCTCTGCACCCCCTCTCAATTTTGTCATGAACCATAAAAACTGCTCTAAAAAAGTCTTTAAAAATTTTTTTAATAAAGGATCTCTGTTCTGAATGGCTTATAGAGAGGTATATACATAAAGTGAATATCCCTAAAAGTCCTACAGAATAAGGAAACTGAACTTCCAAAACTTCAAATGGGCTAAACCTCAAAAAAAAGTTCTTAGAGAATTCAAATTCACATAATTAAGGTAGATGAACATACTCATCTAAGTTTATCATTTTGGTTTAATAAATATAGCTGTCTTCTCTGATTTATCAGTGTTAAATATAATACAAGTGTAGATTTATTCCACTTGGGCTTATTTTTCCTAAACTTATGCAGGTGTACTGAACAAATAGCTAACATGATACAATGTTTAAGGTTATTAAAAAAAATGTAAATTTCTTATTTAACTAAACTGAATCATTATTCTGGTAAACTTATTTCAAAAGTAATTATATTTTGTTACATATCTGCTTAAACATAATTACATTTTGTTATATACCTGCTTAAACATAATTTCCAAAATCTTACATTACCAAAATATTAAACTGGTATTAAATCGAGTAAATTAATGTATAACTATTGGATATCCAGGTAATTTCAAAGATAGAATACTAAAATATTGATTACTAAGCATAATTTAAGTCTATGTGCTTCTTATTTTTGTATGCTATAAAATGGTTATGCCTTTGGGTCATTTTAATGAATGTGCTAATTTTCTCCACTTTACAAAAATGTTTATGGGATGTGTATGGTTTCAGAAAGTTGTATTACGGGTATTCATGAGGTCTGGTCATCTGCTAAAATGCTTGTGCATGACAGAAAGTTCTCAGTTATCCACCCCTCAGAGTTTTTCTTTTTCTTTGAAACAGAAGTTAGTTACTTAGGTTAAAAGTTGTAATTAATGAGGGGTTAAGACTACACTAAGAACAACAGCATTGGATAAATACAACTGTGTATATACTTTTGTTTTCAAAGAATAGTTTTGTCTTAAAAACAGCAATTCTTGGGCTTTTTTTTTAACCTCTGTTAAAGGTTGGAAGTTATTGAGGAGTGGAGAACTACTGTTTATATAATCATATATAATTGAATACTGAAACTTACTGCATTAGAAAATAAAAATAAAATTTTTAACAGATATATGAATTCATTTGCGAACAGCAATCATGGATGTACTGCATGTTAAAACAACATAAATATGGTGATGATGGTAATGAAATTAGTTTGGCCTTGCACATCTCTGAAATACGTCTTAAAGTGTCAGTTTGTTTTTAAATATGAGAGGTCACAATGAAACAAAACTTAAAATGTAACTTTTGTCTGTCTTTTTTGATAATACCTGACTCTGAAAGAAGCTATGAAAATTGTTAAAATTCACTCAACTACTTGGGCTTGTTTCCTTCGATTATTGATTAATGCCTATGCCTACAATGTAAAAAGTTATTTTTACCTCTGTATGCCTCTGAGGTAGCTGAACTGACATCACTTAGATAACTTTCAGGCCATTCCAGTGGACTAAGGCCAAACTTCCAAGACTCATTTTAGTCAAGAAGCAGAAGATTTCATGAGACTGTTAAGTTATCCTCTGGGTTAACAGAATAATTTCTGCACTTAGTCCTGAGTTCACTATGTTATGTCTTTTTTTTATTATGTTATGTTAATCACCATACATTACATCATTAGTTTTTGATGTAGTGTTCCATGATTCATTGTTTGTGTATAACACTCAGAGCTCCATTCAGTATGTGCCCTCTTTGTTATGTCTTTTATTATTGAAGGGGAGAAAAAGTAAAAAAGTTCATTTATTAAAGAACTATTCAATAGTGTTCCTGACCATATTTATTTTAAATATTTCATTGTCACCTTGATTAAACAAATAACCAAGTGTTGCTTCTTGGATCCCATTTTAGTCAAACATTCCAATCTTCTAACAACTTTTTAAATTTTGCCTTCCCAAACTCAGATTCTGAATATAGAAAAAGTCAAAAACTTCCAGGACATGTTTTTATAACTAAAACTATCTTGGAGATTTCCTAGAGGTTCCTTGAAAAGCACAGAGATATGTTCTCTTACCTTATAAAATGAGATGCTAGAAATAATTTGGTTCATTTGATATGTTATTATTATAAGAGATGCACACAAAAAGCTGGAAAATGAGAAGAGATGCTCAGCCTGCCCTAGGGTGAACTTGTATATATGTAAATTTTATGAATATGAATATTTCAGAAATCATATGCTGTATAGGAAGTCCCTAGAGAAACACCAATACCCTTGCTGACCATAGTATGTTTTACTTGCTAGAAAGACAATGATCAAATCTCTTATGAAATAGTTGTTAGGTTTTCCTATATTTATCAGAATCCTGGAAGTACTTTGTTCAATGATATTAGACAACAATAATATAATATTGTCAGTTATAATTTCAGTTATTATTTAAAATGTTTACTTGGCCATAACCTTTACTTCTTTATTTTATTTTATTTATTTATTTATTTATTTATTTATTTATTTATTTATTATTTATTTATTTATTTATTTTATTTATTTATTTTACTCCTTTATTTTAAATCCCTGGCATCTTCTAGGCCAGTAGTTCTCAACTGGGTATGCCCATCAGACTTACACATGAAGTTCTACAAAAATATATTTGTCTAGGCCCTACTCCAGACATCCTCAATCTCTTTACTTGATATTCTTGGTATATTCTTGCTATATTATGTTTCAGGATTATTGTAGGCTATATCTCAAGATTTTTCCTCAAATTTTATTCACCCACTTTTATAAATCAGATATAACTTTAACTCCTTTGAAAACAGTCTTGGGTGCCTGGTGGCTCAGTTGGTTGAGCGTCTGCCTTCAGCTTGTGTCATGATCTCAGGGTCTTGCTTCTCCCCCTCCCTCTGCCACTCCCCCTGCTTGTGTTCTCTCTCTGTCAAATAGGAAGGAAGGAAGGAAGGAAGGAAGGAAGGAAGGAAGGAAAGAAGGAAGGAAAGAAGGAAGGAAGGAAGGAAGGAAGGAAGGAAGGAAGGAAGGAAGGAAGGAAGGAA
>NC_058408.1:31676884-31771643 GCF_002201575.2 Neomonachus schauinslandi | reverse complement strand
GAAGGAAGGAAGGAAGGAAGGAAGGAAGGAAGGAAGGAAGGAAGGAAAGAGGGTCTTACTCCTTGCTCTTTGAGACATTTTCTCTAAAACCTTTTTGAGTGGCTTTATTATCTCTTTCATATAACAGAAACAACCAAATTTTCTTTTTCATATTTTATTTTTATTATGAACCCTTACCAGACCTTTCACATTTGCTTTTGGGTTTTGTTCTTTTGTTTTTGTTTGGTTTGGTTTGGCTTTTTAGCAAACTATAATTGACATATAATGTTGTATTCATTTCAGGTATTCAACATAGCAAATCGACAATTCGATACATTATGCAATGCTCACCATAATCAGTGCAATTACCATCTGTCATCATCCATTATTACAATATTATTGACCATATTCCCCACCTGTACTTTTCATCCCTGTGACTTATTTATCTTGTAACTGGAAGTCTGTACCTCTTAATCCCCTTCACCTATTTTGCCCATTCTCCCCAGACCTTTCACATTTGAAAATTACTGGTAATAAATTAACCATAACCATTAAGCCTCTATCATCTACAGGTAGCTTAGTTTAATTTCTGAGGCTTGCCTGAAGGCTCCGCTGTAAGCTACAGACCAGAGTTTGTGTTTTTAACAAAGTAGGTCAGTCTCAGAGCCTTGGAAAAATCAGGTATTTCAAACTACTGACACTTCGAAGAATAGACTACTGGTGACAGGCCTTGGAACTGACATCACTTAGATAATTTTCAGGCCATTCCAGTGGACTAAGGCCAAACTTCCAAGACTCATTTTAGTCAAGAAGCAGCAAGTTTCATGAGACTGTAAAGACAAAATCCAGCAAAACAATAATTAATTGCTTTGTATTGAATAATAATGAGGAAAATTTTATTGTTTGAAATATTATTGATGCTGTTTTCATGATCTATTTTCTGGACATATAAGGAAGCCCTTCCTCCTCTTCCTACACTGTCTGTAACCTACAACAATTTAGTAAACTCTGCTTCTATAAACTGAAATATTTTTAAATCACATCTTATTCTCACTGATTCCCTCCCTCCCTGAATTCAGAAACTCTAAGTCCCTTCATTTTTCATAGCAGTATTTTTTTTGCATAAATTCAGTAAGTCTTTCATTTTACCAGTATATAACTGGAAAATTGATTGCACAACCAAGGTCTTAAAGTGTCATTTTTTAGAAAGATGCATGTTTAATCATCCATGCCAAGGCACTTTTAAGGAACAAAGGTTAGCTATACTTATGGAGACTACAAAGTCATCCCAGAAAAAGTGGCCAGATGCCTGGTTGACAGGGTCCAAACTTAAACATGTTAAAGAGGGTCCCTTCCTCATAGACCAGGAACCTTAGTAAATTTTGTGAATCTTGAGAAGAATTAACCAAAGTTATAGGCAGTATATGTAAAATCTGGGAAAGATATTTGCTTGGGCCTAGTTTCCTAGCTTTGGGATAGTAAATAAGAGATTCTAAAAATCTAATCTGAAATTCCTTTTGAAAACTTTCTTGGGGGGGCGCCTGGGTGAGTCAGCCGTTAAGCGTCTGCCTTCGGCTCAGGTCGTGATCCCAGGGTCACGTAGGAAGCCTGCTTCTCCCTCTCTCACTGCCCCTATTTGTGTTCCCTCTCTCGCTGTGTCTCTCTGTCAAATAAATAAATAAAAAATCTTTAAAAAAAAAAAAAAAAGAAAACTTTCTTGGAAAAAAGTTAATTTTGTAGACATGGCAATTGTTCTACACTGCATGGTTCTAGGTGGGTAAAGTAAATTCATGGAGGCTTGTAGCCTAAATTAACTCTCTTGCTGCACCCATGTAAATAATCAGGCCAAACCCTTAGAAACATGCTTTGTTTTGTTTTCTAGAATAATCTTTCTTTGAAATTACTATGCTTGTAAGAGGAAGAAGACTATAGGAAAAATTTTTAAAAGATTGAATTGAACCAAAAGATTACTGGTTGTTTTCATTGGGAAAAAAGCCATTGCCTAACACATTCTTCTAGGGGCCCTGTGACTTTCATTGTCTTGAAGCTATTTTACAACTCTGTAAATTGTAGCAATACAAATAATATTTGTCCACAGACATGTTTCATAGAGGGACAACTGACTGCCCTCCTCCCTCACCGCTCCCCATGTGGATAAAGCCACTTCTACGTCTATTTGTAAATTTATTACAGCATTCCTGATTTATCTATACAATTCTGCTACTTTGAGCTCTCCTTTGAATAGGATGCAACATTTTACTCACACCCTCATCAACTAACGAGTTTAAAAAAAACTGAAAAATGAAATGTTACATTTGCATTAGAGTCATGATTATATCTTCTTTTAAAAATTATTCTTTAATGCTAGCCTCAGAGTCATTTAGTCTAATGGGGTAAATAGAAAGTAAGGAAAATGACAGATCTAATAAGTGGCATAATATGGGAAGCATAAAATGCCAAGGGAACTCCCAGGAGGTGCACTCAATCTAGACCTGTGACATAAAGAAAAGGCTTCTTGGAAGAAATGACCTCTAAGCCAAGACTAGAAAGACAGGCAAAAGGGAGTGCAAGTAGATTAGCATTTCAGACAGAAAGACCCATGTTCAAAGACAGAATATAAATAAATGGTACAGAAGAGAAAATAATGTTCACTATAAAATACAGACCATTTCTTAAATGGAGAAAGGAAAGGGATACAGAGAATTGGAGGCTAAAGATGTAAACAAAAGATGTGAAACAAGGAACTTGATCACGTTGAGAAGTTGAACCTTATCTTGAAGGCATCAATGGGGAGCAGTGAGTTTACATGAGTCTTCAGGACTATGGGTTCTGGAGTCAGTGTCTGGCTTGGAATAATGGCTCTACCACACTTACTAATTGTGTGACTTTTGCCATGTAAACTAAGTACTTGGTAGTTCTGTTTCTTCATTTGTAAAATGGGAACTGTAGTAGTCCCTTCACTTCATAGAAGCATTATTAGGATTCAGTGAGCCAACACAGGCAAAGTACCTAGAAAGTGCCTGGCACATTGTAAGGAACCAACGACAGTAGTGATAGGAGAAGCAGTATTTGTTTTTTAGAAAGATCATTCCATTGTCTTTTAGATCATTCTAGCTACACTGTGGAGGGTAAATTAAATAGGCACAAAAACAGAAGAGTTAGGAAGATACAAATTAAGGAAAGGACTCTAGAAATAAAGAGAAGTGGAGAGACTGACAAGACATAAAAGAGGTACAAGGAATAGGATCTGAGGACAGATTGGGAATAGCAGTTGAGTGAGGGAAAGAGAAGTAAAAAATAAATACATAGAGTCCTTGGCTTGGGAAAGGAGCTTAAGTAGGAGCATTCACTGAAATAAGACACACAAGAACAACTAATCCAAGTTACTCAGGTAACATGGCAGGCATACTAATACAAAAATGAGTCTGGATCACAAAAGAGGAATACCTCAAAATACCACAGCAGATAAAGCATTTCATTTGCATTATGGAGAAAGTACATCGGAGAAAAAGGAAAAGGGCATCTGAGGCATACGAAATGGCCCAGAAGCATGAAAGGCCTGCAGTTTGTGTGAAAACAGGAAAACTACTGCAAGACTGAAGGTAAATAGGACATATGAGCTGGGGTCAGCTCTTCATAATCTTCTTTCCTATCTAAATGGTCTTAATGATTTCTGATGTCTTGGCCATTACTAAAAGATCATGGTTCCACGGTCCTATGACTTCTGCTGATAGCCATGCTGATAAAAAGAAATCTTAAACGCAGTTTAAGATTTTCATAAAAATGACAAACCAAAAAGTAACAGTTTGGCCAGTTAAACAGCAGATATCCACTGCAGTCATTCATCAACTAATGGCACAGAAATTTCAGAAAGCACACACGACAGAAGAATTTTTACATATTAGTACCTCTTATGCTATTAAATTATAAATCTTCCTGAAGGTCTATAAGCAGTAAAATTCTCAAACTTGTTATTCACCTATAAAAACGATATTCTACATAAAGCAGTTTTATCTATGCCTCATCGTAAGTTAATAAATGTTCCTGGCTTCGCAATACTTTAACAAAACTACTGGTTCACACTTATGGAATGTTTTCCACATGCCAGGCGTGGTGCTGAGCGCTTTACAGACTTCACATCATTTCATTCTTACCCCGTAATTCTGTCAGATCAGTAAAATCAATCCCATTTTGCAAATGAGTAACTAAGAGAGATTAAGTCCCTATCTAAAGCAATACTTCACACAATCTATAAATACAGAGTTAGTATTCAAACACGTATCTGTTTGATTCCAGGATCTATAAGATTTTATTTCTGACCCCTCTCTAAAAGTGTATTTTTCTCACAAAGATTGACTCCTCTCACTCAAGAAACACAGGCTAACCATGGCCCGAAGAGGGCCTGCTATATGCAAGCAGCAAAGCCACAGAAACTTGAAGCATGAAAATGACAAGCAGAGGGTGGGGGAGGGGGGGAATTAAGCATTCTGAAAAAGAGCCTGAAGCCATTAAGTATAAATGTGAACAACAGAGAACTAAGGGCAATGGAGAGATTACCTTGATAGCAGCAAAAAGAAACAAAATTACTCTTTTTATACAGAAGCTGTGAACCTCTCACAGATGTATGAAGGGATACTGCTAGTATCAGTGGCATGGATGGGAAGACTTGGTCTGCATTAGTCTTCTCTGCCAGAGCCCTCAATGTATTTGCAAAACATAAATCTGACATCAATTCAATTTAGCAATCCTCAAATTTGCTCACAGCTTTGTATTTCCTCAGGCTTTAAAACACTTCTCCATTCTTCTCCAATCCCCAAAAATCCCATCCACCACTTACACAAAGATAATTCGACATTTCTTGGAGGGACAAAAAGCAAATTCATCCTCTTGTCACTATTCCTCTCTACCCCATGCCCCACAGAGCACCCCTGCAAGCAACCTCTGTCCTCCTTCCCCCTTACACTCATCTTCGTTTTCACTCCTAATGTAACCAACCCTTTCAGATCCTTCTGATGCCCTCAGCTGAACTACTATAATAGCCAACTAATTTCCGTGTTTCCGGTTTATCCTACAACCAATCCATATGGAAATCTCTTCCCGACTAATCTTCCTAACATACTTATTTTGCTATACCACACTCTCCTCAAGTTCATCTGAAGGACCAACTCTTTAGCAAAGCCTTTAATGTTACCCAAACCCGGCTCCATTTACATTTACAGTTTCATTTCCTACTTCCCTATACAAAATTCTCCACTGTACCTGCCCCCCAAAATCAAATTACAGCCCCTGAAATGTGACTTTGAACTGTCCCACTGGTTCTACCAACTAAAGAAGGAAGACATACTTGAGGAGCCTGTAACAAATCAACAACTATGATGAACCAACAACTCCATGTAGTAGAACCAAAGGGTAATGAATTGATACTATTTCTTTGGATTAAATAACACAATGATTTCAAATTATAAAGATAATGAGGGGAAAAGAACTGTTATGATAAACTATTTTTACATGAGCTAAAATAAAATAAGTGAGTAGGATCCGGGTCAGCATTCCCAAGCAGAAAGAATATAGCTTCATTGCTAATAGCACATGGTTTTGAGTTAGACAAACTTGTTTTCAAATCTTAGCTCTGCCTCTGATAAGCAATGTGATCTCAGGCAAGTTTCTTAACCCTCACTCTGGGGCATGACACTATCTCCTAGCAGTACTGGGTGGGTTTGAAGATAAAATGAATTACGCACATAAAGTACATAGTATACTGCCCAGTGCATGGTAAGAGCTAAATAAAGAGCTTATTAATAATTATTATTACTGAAGCAAGTCTCAGATCCAGTGAAAAGACTGTTTAGCCGGAAGTAGATAGTACACAACAGTAAGTGCTACGAAAGATGAGAAATATACACAGAGTACTTAAATCATCTGTAGTATTCAGAATATTCACCAAAAAGCATATAGCAAAACCATCCTTCAAGGCCCTTGGCTAGATTCCCATATGAAGTTTGGTTTCTTCAGATATAATGTGAAGTGTTTAGACAAAATGGTATCTAAAGCTCCTTTCAGTCCTAACCTTCAAAAAAGTGTATAAGAATTGCTATGAATTAGAATTCTGAACATTCATCACCATTACCCAGTTAACTACTTTTACATTTTACTAGGTATATAAAGGCTTATTAATGTTCTACTGGCCTCACAAATTTGGAAAACAAAACAACATTTCAGCCCCAACTAAAAAATCCCCATCACCAGTTTATCAGTCACAGAGAGGGATAGCGATAGTCTCGCTGAAAAACTTCCTGTAGCTGAACTCAACAAGTACCTGATGCCCCTACATGAACCCAAAGTGAGGAGTCTTCAAATTTCCTAGGAATTCTCAGGGGCAGTTTAAGAGGTAGAAAATAAAACACAACAGAAAACATGACCTGGACGGAAGGTTTGTTCTTGGGTCAGTGGACAAGAAAGAATCAAGAATACCAAGAGAAGAATAGTATTTCAAAATGCTAAAATGAGTCAGGAAGGCTCTAACCTAACTATACATTACTTTAAAACAAACCCAATTATACATCATATATCCAAATCAAGTCTTCACTGTAGGAACTTCTTTTGCATACTTAAGGTATTTATAAATCTATTCTTTCTCTAAAGAGCTAAAAACAAATTAAGAGTGCATACCTGTCTTTTTATGTGAAAAGTAGTCAAGGATTGCATTAGATTGAATTAATACTTAACATGCCCATTTACTGGGACGCCTGGGTGGCTCAGTTGGTTAAGCGGCTGTCTGGCTCAGATCATGATCTCAGGGTCCTGGGATTGAGTCCCATAATGGGCTCCTTACTCAGAAGCAGGAGCTCTCCCTTTGTCTGCTGTTCCCCCTGCTTGTGCTCTCTCTCTCTCTCTTTCTGACAAATAAATAAATAAATCTTTTTTTAAAATGCCCACTTACTGATTTTTTTCAGTGTAACTTCCTAGTCTTACATATAGATTTTCACGAGTAGAAAGTTATCCTTCCACATATCAAAATCACTTTCGGTATACTTATTTCTGAATGAACTGCTTTAAACAAATATTTTTCTGTATACTTATTTCTGAATGAACTGCTTTATACAAATACTTTTGTCAGCTTTCAATTTTATAAATTAAGAGAATTTTAAGAATCATATCTGTGAACTTAACTTATGGGTAAGCTTATACTAGTAAATTTTTTAATTTTAACAGTGACAAGAGTGTTTTATACCATTTCTTTGCGGGCAAAAAAAAAAAGAATATGTTCATCAGATTTCCATAAAAACTGAAATCTGTATTTTAACCATGTATTATTTAATTCATTTCAAAATGATAAATCTATAATATAAAATTTTAAAGATTTTTCTATTTACATATATCATGTCAAAATAACTCATAATTTTGGTCATACTAAATACTTAAGGAACTATAAAAGACTATAATCCAAAATACAAATGGAATAAATTCATTCTGAAGTCTCATTTTCTTTTAAGAAAGTAAAGCTATAGATAAGAATTACATAAAAATAAGAAAATATCATCAATTCAACATATATGTAAATGATTCAGACATCACTGTAAAAGGAGAGAACTAACCACTTATTTACAGCAGTTACTACTTCAAGTAGACAGAAATAATAGGAGGGTATTCAACAAAGTATGGTATTGTCAAGTTTTTTTGATGGGAAAAATTTTTAAATGTTTCCAAATATGTTCCATTGATAGATTAAAAGAGTGTAAAAATACGTTGAAACTGTAAACATTCAGTTCTTACTAGTTTTAATATAAAGGCTCCCTCATCACCCATCTACTTGGTAACTTTAAAAGATTTTCCATATACATTCTGCACACATGGTGATTTTTTTCCTCACAACTGGTGAAGAGAAAATATTGATAGAAATTCATGTGTAGTAGTAGTTGCTGCAGTAACAGTAGTAATAATCATAGTACTCCAATTATAAATGTTTTTTAAAAATTATGTGGTTCCAACCTGGTCGCCAAAGTCCTCTGGGAATTTCCACAATACCACAGGATCTGTAAATAATTGACACATGGCATTAAACAGAGGCAAAAGGGCAGATTTACACCAACATTCTTGTTAAAACATTGTCAGAGATACTTTTTAAATAATTTTTAAATTTCTCTTTAAACATTTACAGTTGATGAGATTAAAAATAAAGGATTTTGATCTTTTAAGCATTTTAATGACCTTTGGGAATAGGAACAAATAAAATTAAAATAACTTTGTCAGATTATTAAAACGATTTCTTTTCACAACTCTCTTTATTTAGATACTTTACATTTTAAGATTCTGAAATATGAATTTTCAGATTTAACTACACTTAACATATTGGTTTTAATTTGAAAAGAAAAATATAAATGTGGTAAATATGTAATATATTATATATATATCATAGTTTTAAAAATTAGACCAAAATATATTACCTTAAATTTTCATTTAAAAGCCTAAATATTTATGAACACTGTAATAATGCTTGCTTTATATCAAAATTCACTTTTGAAATCCCATATTTGCAACTCTATGAAGTGAAGCCTTTCATAAAATAATAGATATAAGTTGGTAGTTTTAAGGCATCAAGCTTACTTAAAATACAACTGATATTTGCAGGGCATTTTAAAGAAATTTTTCTAATATATCTAGTTATTCATATATAAAAACCAATGTTGTTTTATAAATATTCCCACTGGTTTTTCATTTTCATCATTTCTCACAATATTTCTTTTCTACTTAGTATATTAAAAATAAGTCCTTTTAATTAGCACTAATAAATATTTTGGTTATGTGCTCATTTCTTAATTGTGTCAAAAACAAACTTCTAAATATCTGTAGATGTGCTTTAAAAGGATAGTGTACAACGGATAATATTACTTCTGTAAAAGCCTTTCAAAGCTCAAGATAGTATAAGTAACAAGTACCACTGATATAACAGAATTTGAATTCCACTCCAAGTAAAAAGGGTAGACCAAAGACATCACTTTATGTTCTCAATAAGTTCTATTCCATTATTTCCACTATTCCATGTTGCTTTTATAAAAATACAGTCCAAGAATGCATAATTCCAGGTTTTTAATTCCAAAACTCAATAATTACCTAGCAACATTTAGTATGAGCTATCTCCTCTTGCTGTATTACTTATTAAGTTCAAAAGAATTTTTTTCAATTATTTTAAATTGAAAAGAAAGCATACTTTCTATAATTAACCTTTTTACTTAGTAAGGAATAGAAGGTTCCTATATAAGTCAATATAAATAAATCATTTAACACATCTTATATAAAAATAATGCATTATAAATTCACAAAGATAATATTAAATGATTATCTCTTCATGTAAAACAAAGTGTACATTTCTAAAATGAAGGACATGCATTATAGGTCACCTAAAAATACTCAAGACATGGTTATGATTATGTTGGAAAATATATACATGTGAGTTATGAGTGTGTGTTTTATTGGAAAATATGTACGTGTGAGTCAGTTTTACCAAAATGATAATTATCAAGATTTGAATCATATAAAACAAAAGTGATATGATGGAATCTTCATGAAATATTGATATTATTTTGATAAACTTAATACACTAATGGCCACATAAGTAAATCAATTATACAGAAATGCAGAATAGTTCTTTCTTATAAATAATGGAGTTAAAGAGTTTTAATGTGAATATTTAAAACATCCCTTTTGAACAACCTCAATTTTATAGTTGTCATTTAAGAAACTATTTGTGATAAATTTCTTACACTTATGTCTTAAAACCAACATGTTTACCTTGTACAGATAATGCTTTGCCCCTATTGTTCACAGCATTTACCCACGTATGTTCTGCTAACTCACTTTTTCTCATCTTCTATTATGCTGTTGTGTTTTTTTTTTTTTCCTGTATCGCCTATTCTTTCACAGAGAGAAGGAACAAGTGAATTCATGTAAGTAACATCCACTGGCTTATATTCAGTGAAAAATATCCTATTTCTTTTCATTAAATGAAATTTCCACTTCAGCACTCAAAAATTTACTGTAACGTGAATCCATATTTTGAAATGGATTAACTTAGTTACTGCCTGTGTTGTTAGACATACACCGTATCTGACACATCTCTGTAGAAACTTTTCACAAGTACTGCAAAGGAAGGGAAAAAAAGGCTCTTAAAAAGAAATAATAACCTGATTCTCAAATGTATGCACAAAGACTGGATTTTCTATTCCCTGAGGACTATTTTTCTCGCTATCAGATCTGACCTGGAGAGCTTAAGTTGGTTTTCTGCTTGTTTTACGGATGGAAGGATGAAAACCACTGGCAGAAATCACTGCCGCTGGTGAGGCCTGATGCACACTGTGCGTCTCTTCTCACCAATACCTACTACTAATTCAAGAGAGACTCCGGATCTTAATTTTAAAGCAATCTTTGCCACCAACAATCTAGCTAGGAACCAAATAAATATGAAAGGAAGAATGCATGATTTGATTTGTACATAAATGCAGTTAGTCTCTTATTTTAATAAGAGATGTTACAGTATAGGAAGGAAAATATAAAAATTTTTATTAAATCAGTAAATTTGGAGTAAGAATATTTAAAATATTATTTGTGCATCACCATCACAAGTATTCCAAATTCATGACTAAAGCTTTTTTAAAATGTAAAGTGAGATAAATTCAGCAGTTTTGGTTTTTTTTCCCTTTGCAATCAGGTCTTTCACATTTTCCGGCCCTTCAATGAGAACAAGAACTAAAATAACTTAAAATATTAGTGTGATTCAACTACATTATTAAAAAATGGAAGGCAAACTTTTCAATTTGCATAAATGAATAATATTTATGGAATTCTGTGGAATTCACAGATGAACCTTTAAAATTAGGCATTTGTAAAATCACAGTTCAGGGACTATATACTTTTGAAAGGTAGAATATATATTAGTAAGTAATATGATGGATTATAGCTTTCAGTGTTTGATTTACCTGCCTTGCAGAATCAGAATTTTATGAGTGAGAAAACCAAGGCCAAAACAAGGAGTTTGTGTTAGTTATAAGGCTAGTCAATGTGAGAGACTAGAACTTTCTTAGTTGAGATCTAAAGAGCAGCTATTTTATTTTGTTTATTTGAGAGAGAGAAAGAGAGAGCGAGAGAGAACAAGAGAGCATGCACAAGTCAGGGGAGGAGCAGAGGGAGAGGGACAAGACTTCCTGGGGAGTGCGGAGCGGGGCTCAATTCCAGGACCCCAAGATCACGACCTGAGACAAAATCAAGAGTAGGACACTTAACCGACTGAGCCACCCCGGCACCCCAAGAGCAGCTATTTTTTTTAAGATTTTAATTATTTATTTGACAGAGAGAGACACAGTGAGAGAGGGAACACAAGCAGGGGAAGTGGGAGAGGAAGAAGCAGCCTCCCACGGAGCAGGACCCTGGGATCATGACCTAAGCTAAAGGCAGACGCTTAATGACTGAGCCACCCAGGCGCCCCAAGAGCACTATTTTATTTTATTTTATTTTTTAATTCATAAATTTCCCCCCCCAGGGGAGGTACAAGTTCTTTTTTTAAAAATTTTTTATTGTTATGTTAATCACCATACATTACATCATTAGTTTTTGATGTAGTGTTCCATGATTCATTGTTTGTGCATAACACCCAGTACTCCATGCAGAACGTGCCCTCTTTAATACCCATCACCAGGCTAACCCATCCTCCCACCCCCCTCCCCTCTAGAACCCTCAGTTTGTTTTGCAGAGTCCATTGTCTCTCATGGTTCGTCTCCCACTCTGATTTCCCCCCCTTCATTCTTCCCCTCCTGCTATCTTCTTCTTTTTTTTCCCTTAACATATATTGCATTATTTGTTTCAGAGGTACAGATCTGTGATTCAACAGTCTTGCACAATTCACAATGCTTACCATAGCACATACCCGCCCCAGTGTCTATCACCCAGCCACCCCATCCCTCCCACCCCACGCCCCACTCCAGCAACCCTCAGTTTGTTTCCTGAGATTAAGAATTCCTCCTATCAGTGAGGTCATATGATACATGTCTTTCTCTGATTGACTTATTTTGCTCAGCATAACACCCTCCAGTTCCATCCACGTCGTTGCAAATGGCAAGATCTCTATTTTAAATAATTTCCAGAATCAATACCTTTCTCTGTCCTATTTAAGTTTAACTTATTCCATTCAAAACTCTATGCAGTGTTAAAGAAATAAGAAAAGTCCCTGCCCTCCAAAGCCCTATAGTACACATGGGGAAGAGCTCTCTACTTTTTGTGCAAACTATTGTTTTGGGGTTTTTTGTATGCAAGTGTTTATGGAAACTTTATTTATAATAAACAAAGAATAGAAGCAACTCAGATGCTCATCAGCTGCTAAATGGGTAACCAATTTGTGGTACATTAATATAATAGAACACAATTTAGCAATAAAAAATAAAGCACCAATACAGGCAAAAAATAGGTGAATTTCAAAAGCACTATGCCACTATGTCATTGAAATAAAGATAAAATATATTTATGACTAAACTTACATACTTTATGATTACATTCATATGACATTTTGAAAAGGCAAAAAGCAGATCAGAAACCAGATCACTGATTGCTAGGGACTGGGGGTGAGGGGAGATGATTGACTACAAATAGACACAAAGAAACTTTCTACAATAATAAAAGATGCTTGTCATAAATATATTTTATATTTATTTCCATGACACAAAATGGCAAATAGTAATCAGAGCAATGACTCAGAAATCAGGGCCAGAATGATATTTCCATGGAAAAGGATCATTTAAAAAAAAATCATAACAGTGGTTACAAGTATATAGATGAAGAAACTGAGACTTAGATGAAATTTTGGGGAATCAGGTTTATTGAGATATTTATAGACAATAATATATTCCCTTTTTAAGAGTACAGTGCAGTAAGTTTTAATGTGTATAGTCCTGTAACCAAAACCATAACAAAGATAACATTTCTATTACTGTAGAAAGTTTCTTTGTGTCTATTTGTAGTCATAAAAGATGCAAACTATTGTTTTAAACAAGGTGTCCTGCATAAATACTTGGGCTCAACTTAAAAATTCACTGGCTTAGTAATTTCAAAAAAATGTTCCGAATAAAGGAATGGTCATGTCTCTTTAATGTAAATGAGCAAGACTCATTAAGGAAAATGTGTAATTTTATTCTTCTACCTATGGAGATATAATGCTGAACTAAAAAAAAATAAGGTCTCTACGACTTATAGAAAAGAAAGCATCTAAAACATGTAATGCAATAAAATTTAATGACTGCTACACTAAACAGACAGGATACTACACAATAACATATGGAAAACTAATCTAATTTAAAGTCACTAAACAAGGGGCGCCTGGGTGGCTCAGTCGTTAAGTGTCTGCCTTTGGCTCAGGTCATGATTCCAGGATCCTGGGATCAAGCCCTGCATCAGGCTCCTTGCTCAGCGGGAAGCCTGCTTCTCCTTCTCCCACTCCCCCTCCCCCGCTTGTGTCCCCTCTCTTGCTGTGTCTCTCTCTGTCAAATAAATAAATAAAATCTTTAAAGTCACTGAACTACTTAGGAAGGAAAGTACACATAAACTAACATGTCAGTTAGGCAAGCAAAGGATGATCTGGGTTCTAATGTGGGCAAGGGAGAACGTTCCAGAGTGGAAAAACAATATGCATGATGTCTTGGCAGTTAATAGAAAGCACAACGCAATGTAGAAAAAGGGGGAAAAAATGAAGTATATCCCAAATGTAGAGCAGAAGGGAGACAATGTCAAGCGATGAAGCTAGAGAGGCAGGGGACAGACTAGAGTTTAAAATGTATCTTGGGTATCATAGAAACCAATTAAAGCAGATGATGACATAAACCAAATGAGAAAAAACAACTAGAAATGTATAAAGAATACAGCTAGAGTGTGTGTTGTTATGAAAGTCAAGGGAAGAGGGTATATCTAAAAAACTCTCAAATGTGGTAAAACATTAAGCAAAGTGACTACTAAAAAATGACAACTATACGTAAAGCATAAAGCCATAATAAACTGAGCTTCAATGGAAGGATGGGAAGCAGAAAGCCGACTTAGGATCATGCAGTGAGAATGAATGAGGAAGGGCAGGCAGAGTGTATGGAGACAACTTCTTTAACAAAGACTGTGCAAGGAAGAAGGTAAAGGTATGAGGAGACATGAAGCTAGATAGATTTGTTTTCTTTTAGTATGGTGCAGACTTGAACATGTTTAAATGATAGTACTAATGAGCCCGCAGAGAGCCCAAGAGAAAAGAGAGGATATCTGAGAAGTCAGGAAGAATGGGATTCTGACCAAGATAGTGAGATGAGCCTTGGAAGGAAGCTGGACAATGTTTTCCATTGTTATAGGAAAAAGAGAAGATATGAATCCAAGGAGATTTTAGAATTGGTGGTGCAAAGGCAAAAGTTTTGTGTAAAAATTGTTAATTCTGTAAAGTAGGAGCAAAGCTCTCTGCTTAAAAGAGAAGTTGCTGGAGGCTGAAGGAGGAAGTGTGACTAACTTTCAGGCACTGTTGAGTACTCAATTTGGTAGGTATCCAACCTAGTGTTTAATGGCAACAATGTGGTATTTCCCCCATCATCATCTAACAGCTTAGGTAGAAGAGATAATTGGAAGATTCAGTCAGGGTTGAGGTTTTTGTCAGTCAAGTGTGACGGGAAGAAAATTTAAACAGAAGAGTTGTTATAGATAGGAATTGCTGATTTAAAGCTAATAAAATGGAAGTGAGGTGTTTTTTTCCCTCTAAAGTCCATTACTACGAAATGTTATACCAAATCATGCTAATGCATTTTAAAAGAGCATATTTTCAGTAGAAAATCTACTGCATGTATCTAAAGACCGTAGGACTGAAAAATAGGTAAAATCAATACATGCAGCATTTTTAATTATGAAATTAGGTGGCTGAAGTTCTGGTCTTACGTTAATGAATAAAAATGCTGTCTCTGATCAGAGGAGGCATTGAAAAAGGTAAAATCAATTTCCCTCCTCTCCGTCCTATAGCCCACTCCTTCCCTCCCAAGTTTACCATTCAAGTACCATTTTCTACATATGGCTATTATGTGAAAAATATTGAAAAGCATGGAATTAGCTAACTACATTTAAAATTACTTTTTCCAGCTTTATTGATAATTCACATATAACATTGTGTAAGTTTAAGGTATGTAACTTGATTCAATAAACATATATGTGAAATGTTCATAATAAGGTTAGTTAAGATGACACACATCCTTGCATAATTACTAATTTATTGTTTTTGTTGTGATTATGGTGAGAGCATTAAAGCACTACTCTAATAGCAACTTTCAAGAAGACAATATAGTATTGTTAACTATAGTCACTATGTTGCACATTAGATCCCTGGAACTTATTCATGTTATAACTGAAAGTTTGTACCCTTTGACCAACATCTCCCAACATCTCTCCCTCAGCTCCTGGCAACCATCATTCTACTCTCTTTCTCTGAGTTTCATGTGTTTAGATTCCACACATGAGTGAAATCATACAGTATGTCTTTCTCTGACTTATTTCACTTAGCATGATATCCTCAACACCAATCCATATTATTGTAAATGGCAAGATATTCTTTTTATTTAGGTCTGAATAATATTTCCTTTTATACACACACACACACATAATATTTCATTATACACACACACCCCCAACATTTTTGTTAACCATTCATCCACTGATAGACATTTAGGTTGTCTCTGTATCTTGACTGTTGTGAATAATGCTGCAATGAACATGGGAATGCAGATCTCTCTTCAAGATAATGATTTCATTTTCTTCAGATATATACCCAGAAGTGGGATTGCTGGATCATATGGTAATGCTACTTTTAATTTTCTGTGAAACTTCCATACTGTTTTCCACACTGGCTATATTAATTTGCATTCGCACCAACAGTGAACCAGAGTTCCCCTTTCTCTACATCCTTGCCACATTTGTTCTTTTTTTTTAACATGTATAAGATAATATCCCATTATGGTTTTGATTTGCATTTCCATGATAGTTAGTGATGTTGAGCACATTCTCATGTATTTGTTAACCATTGTATCTCTTCTTTGGAAAAATGTCTATTCAATCCTCTATTTTATTATTTATTTTTATTTTTTTAAGATTTTTATTTATTCATTTGAGAGAGAAAGCATGAGCAGGGCAGGAGGGAAGGGCAGAGGGAGAGGGAGAAGCAGACTCCTTGCTGAGCAGGGAGCCTGATGCAGGGCTGGATCCCAGGACCCCAAGATCATGACCTGAGCCAAAGGCAGACACTTAACTGACTGAGCCACCAGGGCCCCCCCCTCTGCCTACTTCTTTTAAATAAATTATTTGGGTTTTTTGTTATTGTATGAGTTCTATGGATGCATATATATTTTGGATATTAACCCCTTACCAGATATATAAGATATATAAGCCAAATACTGTACAATCTCACTCACATGTGGAATCTAAAAACATATATATGGTTTGCAAATATTTTCTCCCATTCTGTAGGTTGTCTTTTCGCTTTCTTGATTGTTTCTTTTGTTGTGCAAAAGCTTTGTAGTTTGATGTAGTCCCACTTATTAATTTCTGTGCATCTGATGTCATATCCAAAATGTCATCGATAAGACTGATGTCAAGGAGCTTATCATCTATTATTTTCTTCTAAGAGTTTTATGGGTTCAAATGTTTAAGTCCTTAATCCACTTCAAGTAAGTTTTTGAGATTGGTCTAAGACAGGGATCCAACCTCGTTCATTTGCATGTGGATATCCAGTTTTCCCAACACCATTTATTAAAGAGACTGTTCTTTCCACACTGAGTATTCTTGGCTCCCTTGTGAAATATTTGTTGACCATATATGTGTGGGTTTATTTCTGGGCTCTGGATTCTGTTCCATTGGTCCACATGTCTGTTTTTATGCCAGTACCATACTGTTCTTATTACTATAGTTTGTAACACAGTTTGAAATTTGGAAATGTGATGCCTCCAGTTTTGTTCTTCCACGTTTTTTTTTTTCTTTTTTTCTTTTCTTTTTTGGCTATTTGGGGTCTTTTGTGGTTCCATATAAATTTCAGGAATGTTCTTATATTTCTGTGAAAAAGTTCCATTAAATTTTTATAAATATTATATTGAATCTCTAAGTGGATTTGGGTAATATGAACAATATGTTAACAATATTAATTCTTCCAATCCATGATCATGCGATATCTTTCCATTTATTTCTGTGTTCTTCAATTTCTTTCATCAATGTATCACAGTTGTTTTTTTTTTTAAGATTTATTTATTTTAGAGAGACAAAGAGAGAGAGAGAGAGTGCATGAACAGGAGGAGGGGCAGAGGGGGAAGGAGAGAGAGAATCCTAAGTAGACTCCCCACTGAACATGGAGCCCAACCCAGGGCTCAATCTCACAACCCTGAGATCATGACCTGAGTTGAAATCAAGAGAGGGACACTTAACTAATTGAGTGATCCAGGCACCACAATGTTTCATAGTTTTCAAGGTAGACATCTTTCACTTCTTTGATTAAATTCATTCCTAAGTATTTTACTGTTTTTGATGCTATTATAAATGGGATTGTGTTTTTCCCTTTTCAGACTGCTAATTGTGTATATAGGACTGCAACTGATTTTTGTATATTGATTCTGCATCTTGAAATGTTACTAAATTTATTTATTCTAAAAATTTTTTAGTGGAGACTTTAGAATTTTCTATATCAAGATCATATCATCAGCAAACAATTTTGCTTCTTTCTTTCCTATTTGGATGCCTTTTATTTCTTTTTCTTACCTAATTGCTCTGGCTAGGACTACCAGTACTATGTTAAATAAGAGTGGTGAGAGTGGGCTTCCTTGTCTTGTTCCTTAACTCAGAGGGAAAGCTTTCACCTTTCACCACTGAGTATGATGTTAGCTGTAGGATAGTCACATGTGTACTTTAGTATGCTGAGGTATGTTCTTTCTATCTCTAACTTGTTGAGAATTTTAATCATGAAAGATACCAAATTTTATCAAATGCTTTTTCTGATCTACTGAGATGATATGATTTTTATCTTTCATTCTATTAATAATGTGATGTATCACATTTATGGATTTTCACATGTTGAACCATCTTTGAATCCCAGAATAAATCTCACTTGATCATGGTTTTTTTTAACCTTTTTTTTTTAATTTCAAGATTTAACTGGCTTTATTAAGTGATTCATGAATCAGGCAGCAACCCATCTAGCAAGTAGAGGAGAGCTCCCTCATATATGATCCTTTTATTGTGCCACTGAATTTGGTTTGCTAGCATTTTGTTGAAAATTTTTGCACCTATATTCATCAGGAATATTGGCCTATAGTTTTCTTTTAGTATCCTTTTCTGGCTTTTGGTATCAGGGTAATACTGGCCTTATAAAATGAGTTTGGTAATGTTCCCTCCTTTTCAATTTTTTGGAAGAGTATAATAAGAACTGGCATTAATTCTTCTTAAATGTTTAGTAAATTCACCCACAAAGCCATCTGGTCTTAACCTTTTGTTGGGAGGCTTTTTATGACTGATTAAATCTCCTTACCTATTATTGGTCTGTTCAGATTTTCTATTTCTTCCTGATTCAGACATAGTAGGCTATATGTTTGAATGGTTGAATGCATCCATTTCTTCTAGGTTGTCCAATTACTGATATATAGTTGTTCATGATAAGTCATTTATGATCCTTTGTATTTCTATGGTATCAGTTGTAATGTCTCCTTTTTCATTTATAATTTTATTTATTTAAGTCCTTTCTTTTTTTCTTGGTAAATCCAACTAAAGGCTTGTGAATTTTATTTATCTTTTCAAAAAAAATGACTTCTAGTTTTGCTGATCTTCTCTATTTTCTGTTCTCCCTTTCATTTTCTGCTCTTTATCTCCTTTCTTCTGCTAATTTGTGGCTTCATTTGTTCATTTTATAGTTCCTGAGGTATTAAAGCTAAGTTGTTTGAGATATTTACTTTTCCCTAATGTAGGCATTTATTGCTATAAACTTCCTCTTTGCACTGCTCTTACTGTATCCCGTGACTTTTGGTATGCTGTTTCCATTTTTGTTTCAGTTTTTTTTTTTTTATTTCCCTTTTGATTTAATTTTTGACATTAGTTGTTCAGCAGTATGTTAATAATTTCCACATATTTTTAAATTTTCCAGTTTCCTCTTGTTACTGATTTCTAGTTTGATACCACTGTGGTTGCAAAAAATACTTGGTGTAATTCATTCTTTTAAATTTACTGAGACTTATTTTGTGAATGAATATACAGTCTATCCTAGAGACTTACCCTGTGTGCTTGAGAAGAATGTGTATTCTGCTGCTGTTGGATAGAACATTCTGTATATGTCTGCTAAGACCATTTGATCTAAAGCATGGTTCAAGTCCAATGTTTCCTTATTGATTTTCTGCCTGGATGATTTATCCATTGTTGAAAGCAGGGTATTAAAGTCCTCTATTACCACACTGATATCTATTACTCCCTTCAGATCTGTTAGTATTTCCTTGATATCTTTACATGTTCTGATGTAGGATGCATATATAAATTTACAATTGCACAGTCTTCACAAACTGACCCCTTTTATCATCATATAATGACCTTCTTTCTCTCTTATTACAGCATTTGACTTAGTCATTTTGTCTGATACAAATATAGCTACCCCTGCTCACTTTTTCCATCACTTCACTTTGAGCTGCAGTTAGTCTCTTGTAGGCAGCATATAGTTGGGTCTTGTTTTCCTATCTTTTCAGTCACTGTATGCCTTTGATTGAACAATTTAGTCCACTTACATTTAAAGAAATTATTTATAGGTAAAGACATAATATTGTCATCTTGTTAATTATTTTCTGGCTGTTCTGTAGTTCCTTTCCTCTTTTCTCGCTATCTTTCTTTGTGATTTTCCACAGTGGTATATTCCCCTCTCTTTATCTTGTATCTACTACAGATTTTTGTTTTGTGGTTACTGAGGCTTACTTGAAAAATTTTACAATCACATACGAAACCTCCACTGTTTCATTCCCCTGACACACACACATTTTATGTTTCTGATGTCACACTTCACATCTTTTTTATATTGTGCATCCATTAACAAGTTATTGTAGCTATAGCTATTTGTAATACTTTTGTCCTTCAACCTTGATACTAAAGTAGACTGGTCAACATACCACCTATTAGAGTATTAGAGCATTCTGCAGTTGGCAACATACTTGCCTTTAACAGTATGTCTTTCCTTTTGTATGTTTTCATAGTCCCTTTTCTTTCATTTCAGCTTGAGTAAGTCCTTTCAACATTTCTCATACAGCAAGTATAGTGGTGATGAACTACCTCAGCTTTTATTTGTTTGGAAAAGTATTTCAACCTTCATTTTTGAATGATGACTTTGCTGAATATGGTATTGTTGGTTGGCAGTCTTTCTTTCAGCATTCTGAATATACCATTCCAGTCTCTCCTGGCCTGCAAGGTCTCTGTTTAGAAATCTGCTGATAGCCTTCATGAGAGAAATATTTTTCTCTTGCTGCTTTTAAAATTCTCTCCTTGTTTTTAATTACGAACAGCTGTATTTTAATATGTCTTGGAGAAGACCCTTTTGATTGAAATTTGGGGGTGACTTATTAACTTCATAATTATTAACTTAATAATTAACTTCTACCCCTTTCTCCTCACTTCTCCTTCTGGGACTCCAACTGTACAGAACTGTTTGTATTAATGGTGTCTTATAAGACCTGTAGGCTTTCATTATTCCTTTTCATTCTTTTTTTTCTTTTTGCTCCTCTGAGTGGTTAATTTCATATTATCTGTCTTTGAGCTCATAGATTCTTTCATATACTTGGTCTAGCCTGCAGCTGAAGCTCTCTATTGAATTCCTCAGTTAGGTAACTGCATTCTTCAGTTCTGAAATTTGTTTGGTTCTTTTTTGGGTTTCTTATTTGTTGCACTTCACATTTGTTCTTGTGTTGTTTTCCTGGTATATTTAAATTGTTTATCTGTATTCTCTTACAGTGCTTAAGTATCATCAGAACAATTATTTTGAATTCTTTATCAGGAAATTCCTGGATTTCCATTTCTTTGGGGCTAGTTACTGCAGATTCACTGTACTCCTTTGATGGAGTCATATTTCCCTGATTCTTCATGACCCCTATGGCCTTGTATAGGTGTATACACATTAGAAGAAGCAGTCATTTTTTTCAAGATGTTTTAGACTGACTTCTTTAAGGGAAGATTTTCACCTGCAGGTTGGGGCATGCTGGAGTGTGCTGTGACTCGAGATCTAGTGGTGTAAGACACCAAGTTTAAGATGTGTAATGGTGTCAGGTCTGGGGATATGTGATGGCCTATTCTGCTGAGGCCACTGGAGTCCACAGCATCTCCAACCACATGGTCCTTCTCAAGGGCTGCAGGGCATCCACTGAGGGTGCAAAGGCTGTGAGGGTCCTCAACAGTGCCTCCAGGTCCAGTGGCTAAGGGGCAGAACAAACAGCAGTAGCAGCCAGTGCCAGTGATGTGCTCTCAGCATGTACTATCTTACACTACTGGTGGCTCCTCATGTTTCACCATGAGGGCACGGCAGTGGAGGCTAGTGATGGGGATCCAGCCAGAGGCATACAGGTGCACAGCTGGAGGGGCTAGCTCCAGTTGAGCATAGTGGTGCAGGCCAGTGACATAATTCAAGCCCACAATCATCTGTGGGGGACCTGGCTGTCAACATGCTCTCCCATGGCCACACAGTCTTCCTCCAGGCATGCACATAGCAGTGGAGGATGGTAATAGGTGTCAGACTGGTGCCATGGAAGTACACAGCTGGAAGAGCTAACTCTGAGTACTTGCACAGTTGTGGGAGTCAGCCATGGGGGGGCTAGGATGGTGTATTGCATCATACAGTTGTAGAAGTCTGGGCTGCTGCCAGTGTGATTCCTAGGCTCACAACAGGGGAAGGGAGGGTTGGGAGAAGCAGAGAGGAACTTAGGCAGCTGGTGTCACTGAACCCAAATATTTGTGAGGTAAAAACCAATAAAATTCACAGAGCAGGTACACTGGGAACCGTAGCTGCTCCCACTGTGTGACTGATACTAGTAGTATGCTTTTCCTCTTTGTCCCTAGCCATCTCTATAGATCTCAACTTTGCTAGTTTCTGAGTGGGGTGAAATTGAAGCAGAGCCTTAATGTGGTGCCCCCAAAGTGGGGAAACTCATCCCACTATCCCTTCTCTGCAAAGGAAACTCTTTCTAGATGGAGAGTTCCCTCTTGGCACTGAGCACTGTCAGCTTGAGAATGAAATGATGCAGGCATAATAAAGCTGTTCTTTCCTCAGTGTAGTTATTCTCAAGTTTTTTGTTACAGTGTATTGCTAAAGTTTCTTAAGTGGACCCCAGGGCTCTTCCAGAACTGTTCTTTTGTTTTTTGGGTTTTTTTAAGGTCTTTTGCATTGTTTTCTATTTTTTTTTTTAAGATTTTATTTATTTATTTGACAGAGAGAGACACAGCGAGAGAGGGAACACAAGCAGGGGGAGTGGGAGAGGGAGAAGCAGGCTTCCCGCAGAGCAGGGAACCTGATGTGGGCCAGGACCCTGGGATCATGACCCGAGCCGAAGGCAGACGCCTAACGACTGAGCCACCCAGAACTGTTTTTGTTTGTGGATGGCAGTCTAATTGTTAATCTTTGTTGGAGGATGGAGGCTGGGGTCCCTGATTCGGCCATCTTGTGCTAAGGCCACACCCCTAAAGTTTTAATTTTCACTATCTCTACCAAAATAGTTTGCAAACTCCACTAATTACTGTAATTTTATATCTAGTCTGACCACAATAAAAGTATTTTAAAAAGCAGTTCATTCCTCATTTAGGGCCACACATGACCTTGGTGAAACCAGAGATCCAGAAAACCAATATCCTGCCATTTTTCCTTGTCATGCACTCCAGCAAAACACAGATTTATAGCACTGGTGGAAAGATGTCACTTCCTACACGATATCTAATCATCTCTCCCAACCTACTCCCCAAAAAAAACAGTAATCATAGGTTGCATAACATTACAAATTTTAAGACTACTAGCAATAGTGAAAGTAAAAACAAATTCATTGCTGAAAAATGTCAAATTCAGACTACATTTAATCTTACTAAAACATACACTGTAAGGTATTTTTACAAATTATTTTGAAGTACACATATAGTGGTAATACAGAATTTTAGCAACTTCTCAAAGGTCTACTTTAGTAGTTCTCAAACTTTAGCATGTAACACAAATGTATAGAGAGCTTGTTAAGACATAGATCTCTGGGTCCCACTTCCAGAACTTCTAAGTCAATAGGTCAAAGGTGTGTCTGAGAAAATGCATTTCTAACAAGTTTCCAAGTGATACTGATGCTATTGATCTAAGGACTACACCTTGAGAACTAAAAGCACAGACCATGTATCTCTCACAACAATTAGCATTATGCATCACATGTTAAAGAATTTAAGGGCGCCTGGGTGGCTCAGTTGGTTGGGCAACTGCCTTCGGCTCAGGTCATGATCCTGGAGTCCCAGGATCGAGTCCCGCATCGGGCTCCCTGCTTGGCGGGGAGTCTGCTTCTCCCTCTGACCCTCCTCCCTCTCATGCTCTCTGTCTCTCATTCTCTCTCTCACAAATAAATAAAATCTTTAAAAAAAAAAAAAAAAGAATTTAATATTTGTTGGCTGGAAATATTTTTTAAAATATGGCAATGAATAATTCAGAATTTCCCTTATTATATATATTTTTTGTTTAGCAACAGGCATATCTTCAGAGAGCTAGGAAGAAACATCAACCATGACAGTTATAGCAGGAGATAATTTTTGCAAAAGTGTTACTAAATTTTTAAAAAGCATTTTGTTTAAAAAATCATTTCTCTGCTAATTATTATTAATACTATAATTCTACTTTTATAGAACAATGGAAATCATTTTATTTCAAAATTAAGTGTTTTACGACATTGGAACTATAAGGTTTAAGGAACAATGATGGGAAACTATAGCTATATATACATATACGTATATATATATATATTTATGAAGATATATAGTCTATTATTCCTTTTATCCTTTATTCCCTTTATCTCTATGTATATCCCATGCCATACACATAAACACTGGTAGTCCATATCTAAACAAGATGTATGTCTTTTTGTATCTTACTATCTAAGATATTTGTGAGAAAATACTTTTTGTTGTGCTTTCTTACAATGCTTTCTTTCATAGAATTTAAGCAATTAGTTCCAATCTGAATAACAGAAAGCATGAATGCCAGTATCTATGAATGTAAAAACTAATTTAAGGCCTCTGTTTTGTTTTTATCCCCCCTTTTGGAATTTTCAAAGAAAGGTTCATTGTGTATGAATAGAATCACAGTTTTCTGAATGGGAGAGGACCTTAAAGATTCTTTTTTAACCACTCCATAGTCAGGAAGTTATATTGTATCCCATGTCTGAAGCTCGTAACTATTGAAGCCAAGAGTAGAATCCAGCTATCCTTGTTTCTAATATGACATCCTTTCTAAAATATGCTGCTGCATCTGAAAGCACACTATAAAGAAGCCAAATTTTTTCCTACTTTCTTGATCTTTAATTGTATTGTTCATTGAGTGGACAGCAGTTTAAGGCATATTCACAAGTTTAGAAAATTTCCGTACTATCTACAGGAAGACATTATCAGCAAACTAAATATTTAAGGCTTTTTTTTGTAAAATAATGGCCTAAACCCTACTGAATTCCTCTGAACAATATTTGGAAATTTCTGTGTGAAGAAATTAGGAAAGGACATTAATTACTAATAGATCCAAATCAATTCCCTCTCATTCTAAAACTAAAATCATTCTTCACTTGATCATTTGAGTTTCATTTACATATACAAAAACCTTAAGGAAATGAAATTCTTATTTGAAGATGTTTTATTTTATAACCAGTTACAAACATAGCACAGATCACACTTCTATTTGTGGCTTACATAATGTACATATTTAAATTAAAAGTACCCAATTTTGGAAATTTGTCAATATGTTCACCCTCTTAAAAATGTATAAGCTGTGGTACAAAAAAAAAAAACATCTAATCTAATGATCCCACTGTGTTTACCTTCATTCTGAAGAATTATCTGTATAATCAAACAATTCCTACTTTTATTTTGGTGCTTCTGAAACTCAAACCATAGAAGCAATTTAACTGGTAATTCTAGCCTTTCCAAATGTTTCTTCCCAGAATGACCTAAAATTAGCATCACAACTGAAAACAATGAAGCTCTAATTACTCATACATAAGCAAATTCTAGCTAAGGTAATGAAAATGGAACGTCAAAGAATTTTAAGAAAATATAATCCATAGCAGGTTAGATACATCATTTTGCTACTTCCATTCCTTTTAAATAAGACCTATTATAATAAAATGAAAACCCTCATCAATCACCTGATAGAGTAATTCCAAACTTAACCAAACAGGGCTAATGGGTGAGAATTGAATTGAAAACACCTTGACAAAGAAAGCAATTTCTTTTCTTCGCACTCCTCTGAAGCTGTGGGTGATCATGGTAATCGAACCATCAACAGTGAGGGGCCATCTGTCCCAAGGGCTCTTCATGAGAGTTAAAAAAAAAAAAAAAATCAACAACAAAAAGGGAAAGAAATGCTGTACCACAGATGTTCAATCCTGATTAATCTATGACAAGGAACTTACAACTGAGAATCAATGTTTTGACGTTTTTCAGATACCGATCATTTAAAACCAACACAAAAGTTTTCATAAGAACACGGGGTGGGGGGGGGAGTTAATAGGTTGCTTATAGAAAGATAATCTTTCATACAAAATCTCAAATACCTTTTAGACAGCTGAGATGTTCATCATATCCCAAAGCAATAGCTTTCATTATGATTCCCTTAAAGAGGAGAGTAGGCAAGAGACCATATTTTGCTAGCTCTCAGACTAGCATTTGAGACTTTTATTTTTTATATATTCTTTCTACAAGTATATAATTAAATAAAAAGAAAACATGTTTATATTCACAGTACTCATATTTAACTCTTTGAACTAAAATTGATTTTCAGGAAATACAGCATTAACATGAAACCTCAGTAAAATTAATTGATCCTTATAAAGCAGTTTCACTATATTTATAACATTTAAAATAATTTGCATGTTATAGCAAAAAAGTGATTATAGGGCGCCTGGGTGGCTCAGTTCGTTAAACAACTGCCTTCGGCTCAGGTCATGATCCCAGGGTCCTGGGATCGAGTCCCACATCAGGCTCCCGGCTCAGCGGGGAGCCTGCTTCTCCCTCTGACCCTCTCCTCTCTCATGCTGTTTCTCTCTCGCTCACTCTCTAATAAATAAATAAATAAAATCTAAAAAAAAAAAAAAAGTAATTATAAGCAGAAGTGCAAACCAGGCCAAAGTTTTTCTTGTTTGATATATAGTGTTAAGAACAGTAGATTCCTGGCACTCTTGGATATAACAGACACATTTTCAATCCTTTGGAAAAAAAGCCAAAGATGATGAATAGAATGTACTAGCTATAAAAATGACTCAAAGTTTACTAAAATGAAAACCTGGGTGAGCTATATGAAGAATAACTACTAAAAACATTTAAAAACTAATTTTAAAATGAAAAATAAAATTACAAGACAAAATATCAAAGAACCACATTAAATCAGGCCATCTAGTTTTTCAAAATACTTTCAAGTTAGGATCAAATTAAATACAGAAGAAATGTAATTTAAGACTCAAACAAATAAATTCACTATGGGACTTAACTATAAATGCAATAACCGCTTATGAAAATTATCTTTGTATCTTCAGAGCCTAAAAATGAATTCTGTGATACAGAGAGATCCTCAGGCAAGCAGATCTGCCCTCTAGAAGGAGAAACGGTGAGCCCAGGTCATGCCAAAGATGAGTTTGCAATTCAGTACTATAGAAAATCTATAAACCATCAGAAACAAACAACAGAATTAGATCACCTCTCCCTGAAAGGCTTAAGATATTAAAGTTATCTGAAATGGCAATTATACTAAGAATGTTTAAAATGGTTAAAGAATAAAATAAAGATCAAAAACATTAGCAAACAATGAGATCTTTTTTTAAAAAAAAGGCAAATTTTGAAAATGACTAGAACTTTAAGAAATAAAAAATATACAATTAAAGTAAAAGCTCAACAGATGGAATAAACAGATTATATACAGCTGAAGACAGGAACAGTGAACTTAATCAGACATAAAAGTTATTAAACAGAATGAGGCACAGAGAGAACTCCCCACAAATGAGAAATAAAAGAGAGGTTCAGAAAATTGAAGACTAGAATGGTAAGTCTATTTAGAGTTCTAAAAAATCAGACCTAAGAGACTGAAGTGTAAAAACAAGGGAAGGATGGAAATAGTATCAGAAGAAATAATGACTAAATTTTCCAAAAGCAATGAAAGACATAAATCTTCAGAATTAGAAATTACAACAAACCTAAACAAGATCTCAAGAAAGACACATCTAGAGGCATTAGAATGAAGTTACAGAATAAAAAATTACATAGATACCTTTAAAAGCATCCTAGAGAAAAAGAGATAACTCCAAATCTATCTACCTACCTACCTAACATTATACTGACAGCAGACTTCTCATTAGCAGCAATGGAATCCAGAAGACAGTGGAATAATATATTTGAAACTTTTGAAAAAGTATATTTGTCTTTGAAGAACTGTATACACAGGAATTGTGAGCAAAACAAAGATATTTTTAGAAAGAGAAAATGATTTATCAAAAAATAAACCCTTGCTAAAGAAACGTCTAAAGATGGTAGTATTGGGAAGAAAGGATAATTCTCAAAAAAAAATGTGTAATGCAAGAAATGATATGTTTCATATATAGACATGAAACAGACATATATATATATATATATATACATAGAACAATATCTACTGAAGCACTGTTTACAACTAACAAGTTTCTGGAAATAACCTATATGCCCATTAGTACGGTAATGGTTATATCATAATTATTCTATGAAATACTATACAGTCTCGAAAAAGACTAAAGCCTTGAAAAAAAATGTATTTGTTTGTATGAAAAAAAAACCCTGAAATATAGTGTTAAATAAAAACAAGTTGGCAAGATGAGGTCAAGAAGATGGAGGGAGCAGGCAGAACATGAGGGCCTTGTAAGTCATAAAAAGGAACTAGGCTTTTAGTCTAAGAAACAGAACCACATGAGAATTTGACTAGAGACGTCAAATGCTCTGATGTATTTTATCAGGATCACCTGGCTGCTGTGTTAGTATAAAGTGAAAGACAATAAAATAATGAAGCTAGTTATAAGGCTACTGCAATAACACAGGTAACATATAAAATGAACCTCCTGGTAAAAGAACTTAGATCTTATGTAATATTGAGATCAGGATTCAGACATATATGGACAATTTGAAAACAGAAGGAAAGGAAGCAGATAAAATAAAACTTACAAGATGATCTACCTTCCTGGCAATAGGGCCAAGAGCCAAAGGGAAAGTCTTCCAATAGATTATAGTAGACATTTTATGAAACTAACCTGACCCAGTGATCCTGGTGTCTTGTGGGCATTCTCGGGAAGGAAAAAACAGTATTTTATAGGAACTAAATGAGCCCTAGTTTGGCAGAACTTCTTTAACAGAGATGATGAGAAGCCACCTCCTTACCCAGTTTGCAGAACTTCGATCCACACTGACTACTCAAGTGACATTTAAAGTGTAAAGAGCTATGACTGGCTACATCATCATCATGAATGACAGTCCTGAAGCCAAAAGCAGCAATAGTAAAACGAGCAGCCCAGGATAAGACAGTCAGCACCAATCAGTGTCATGCGCATCGTTCTAGTGGAGCACTAAAAGAAGGTCTAGAGAAATCATTTCATCAGTGATGCAATCATTGCAGTGAGACATCAAGAGCAAAGGAAGAAGCACAGCATGTGAGGCAGGCAAGCAATTCCTCAAGACCTATGAGATAGCTCTGCTGCATCTACAGAAATATTAAAAAAGAATGATTACTTCAAAATGGGACAGAAACCTAGAAGGAACTCCAGTGAGGGCTATTAAGCAGTCAACACATGAGTCTAAATATCAATGTCATGTCATCTGTACCCTCAAGCTAAAGAAGCCTAAGGATCTAAGGACTTCTGGATAACACCTTCAAAACATCCACAGTAAAAATTAACAAACTTGTTCATGAAAAAGCATAATGATAAGCAAAATGGGCATAAATCCAGATATTGCATTTCAGTTCTCAATTACAAGAGAAAAAATTTATATCTATGTTGCTACATATGAAAGAACATCTTCCCTGGTGGTACCCAGAATTTCCTTGAATTTCCTTAATAATGGGTACATATCATTAACCTCTGAGGTCAATATTATGATTGGTAAACATAACACTGACATGGGCAACAGGAGACACTTCCTGGAAGGGGCAGAAAGCTATTAGCCTGAACTTGCTTACAAATAATTAAGTCCTAGAGTAATTTTCACCCACTTTTTAAAAAACATACAATTCAAAAGACTTTGCTACATATTTTGAATAGAAACCAGTGATCTAGTTTGGGCGTCTATTGGGTTGGATTCTAAGTAGACTGCAGGAGCAAGCAATTTCACAGGGATCATTTATCATGTGAGATTACAGATAAATGTGTATAGAAGACGCAGTTATTTATGAGAAATGAAAAATACCACGTGTTGTAGATTATAGGCTAGGATGGTCTCAAGAGGACTTGTCTCCTCTCCCTGAATGTCAGGCCCCTTTATGTTCCACTAAAACAGGTACATCTATTTATATTCCGCACATACACAGAACTACTCCAAGTCTCCTAGTTCCCTTCCTAAAGGGTCCAGTAACCTAATGGTTGAAAGTTCTTCCCAATATTCAACTAAAACTCTTGTAAGACAATTTAAATCTTTTCTCTGTTGTGGAAAAGTTGGGGAAAAAGTAGATCATCCCCACATATAATTTTTTTAAAGATTTTATTTATTTGACACAGAGAGAAAGGGAACACAAGCAGGGGGGATCGGCAGGCAGAGGGAGAAGCAGGCTCCCCGCTGAGCAAGGAGCCCAATGTGGGGCTCGATCCCAGAACCCTGGGATCATGACCTGAGCCGAAAGCAGATGCTTAACCTACTGAGCCACCCAGGCACCCCTTCCTACATATAATTTAAAACAACACTTCAAAACCTTTACTAAAACTCTGTTTCCCATTCATCACAAATTATTTCTTCTATATAAATAGAATGGTTCTCAATCCTTTCTGCTCATTAGAATTACCTAAGGAATATCAACTCCCCCCTCAAAAAAAGGACACCTTTGGCCACATTCCAGACCATCCTAGATGTCCGCAAGTTTTAAAAACTCCTCAGGTGATTCTAATGTGTAGCAGGGGCTGAGAATCACTGCCCCAATCTTTCTGTAAAGAAATTTTTCTGCCCAAGCCTTTAAAAATCTTCAGACTTTTTCAAGGTTCAAATATTGTTTCAAACACTGGACTTAGACTATATTGTATAATGCCATATATAAAACATAGGTGCTTTATAGAGTTGATCAGAAGCATCAGTAATGTAAAATTCTGTACTCATGCCCAATTCTTCCAATGACTTCATTGCACCAACACCTTAAACTAGTATCTAACACTGAATCCTATCCATCTCACTCTATTAACAGAACCCAGGCACTGAAGCTTTTTCAAAATCTCTGAATCAGCCTTAATGTGCCTTCTTCATCCTCTACGTCTAATCAACTTCCTAATCGTGTTAGTTCTTGTTTTGAAATGTAGCTCTCACCGATCCTCCTCTTCCATATCCACTCTTATCTCCTAACCAGTCTTCCTGCCAACTCAGCCCTTCTCAACACATGGCCACTAAATTCATCTTCTTAAAAACAGTGTTTTGATTATGTCTCCCTCCACAGAAAAATGTTCAGTGGCCCCCCACTGCTTACGCTAACAAAATTCAAGTCTTTAAACTATGTAGGCATTTTAGTCCCCCAAGTAAAATATCCCAATTTTAACCCAATAAATAACTCCACCTATTAAGATTACTCAGTTTAGCAAAATTCTGCACTTCATACCCAGTTACATCCTACCTATCCATGAGAATTTCCCACCGCACTCCAATACAAATTTTCTACTCATTCCGGACCTCCTGTCTTTCATATACATAAAGTTTATTCCCAAATCCAAGCATTTACTCATGCCCTAACATAAACTATACCCCTCTCTTGAAATCCTATGTTCTCTTTTCTTCATCTTTCCAAATTCTACACATTAGTCTGGACCCAAGCTATGAGGCCTCCCCAAAACACTGCAATCACACAGACTACCCCTCTTCCACACAACATATATCATTTGAACCAATTACTCTGAAATATACCGCTTTACACTACTGCTTACCTATTTTATTTGTGTCTCCTCATTTAAATAAAGCTCCTGAAGGCAAAAATCATGTTTTATATGCTTAATGTGTACTGCACAAAAGTAGCTTTTTCAGCTTTTAATTGAATTTTTCATTCGCTCTACTCAATGAACATATATAATGCACATAAAATTATTGCCTATCAAAATTATTGCCTATCATACCAATTTCTTCAGAGTAAATTTTGTGAATTTGCTTATTTTAATTTTGAGGAGAGCCAGTCTATAATTTAAGTCTCATTAATTCTTACTGAAAGGTAATATAATGAATCAAGTATCTGTGCTAAACAATGTTTCAATGTAGCATAAAGCCAAAAAAATTAAAATTTTCTTTAAAATCTGAGATAGAGTCAAAGTATGGTTATGCATTCATTATACAAATATATTTCCTCTTTATGGATAGAAAAGGGAAAAATGGTATTTCAAGGTTAAATGCCTACAGGAGATAGATAGGTGATATAAATGAGTGAGCCTATGGGAGACAATAGGAAATGGAGGGACACATAGTAAAAGACAGATCCCATGCTCCTTCTCAAGAAGACAGCCAGTTCCAGCCCTGTGGAATGTATGCCCAGAGTGGACAGATACTCTTGATTTTTCCAGAAAAGCCAGAATTTTCAAGAAGAAAAATTACTTAATTATTAAATTAGGAAAAATAGTTGAACATTTCATAAATACTGTATGAGGCAAATGTGAGTCAGGGGGCCATTAGATTTTAACCTCCGTCTTATTATACGAGGTACAAATTAGAAAAGGAAAAAGTTCTTGAAGGTTGATCAGATGTTTAAAGTAAACAACTTCTTGGAAATTTTGTCATCTGTTCTGGTGGCTTTTAGAATCAAGATTGTTCTTGTTTAGCTAAGTTCATTTAGGTGTGTCACACTAAATGCAACAGAACCCCTTCTAACTTTGCTGAATCTCAGGTAACATTTTAAAATAAATGAAATAAATGAAAAGGGATAGTATTAACAAACCAGTTCCTTGAACTTAAGAACCACACTCCTCTTTTTTTAAACAAGTCGGATACAGGTTGTTTAATCATAATTGGCACATATATACATGACAGAAATTTTAACATTTTTGAGATGTCTGAATTTTATAGCATACTAGCCAAAGAAAACAGTCTCAAAACAGAATAGAGTCTACCACTCTAAAAAGTAGCTTACTAACGCTCACAAATGTTGATATTATCATATGACAACTCCATAATGCAACATAAAGATAACTGAAATCTCAACAGGTATGAGCCATAGCAGAGTTCTGAAAAACAGCAAATACTACTTATCCTGGTAACTTCTTGAGAGTATTCACGTCACAACTTGGAAAAAATAGTAACAAAACTAGACAGTCAAAGGATTAAAACAGATTAATAAAGGAATCAGAAAGAGAAGAAGTATGTCACTGGGAAGAACAAACCAATTACACATTTAGAAAAATAAGAAACTACATGAGGAAGAAAAGACAAATTGGAAGAAAAAAATAAACTTGAAATCCATGAGATACAAATAAAAAATACCCTTATATTTATTTGTGTATTTTAACACCAGGTTTTCCTCTGAGAAAGTAAGCAATTCATTCCTGTTTAGGTTATTCCACAAGAAGTACTAGGGAAATAAAATAATAAAAGAGTTGGGGGACTGCTGTCTGAATATTAAAACTTTAGGCAGTATGTAATTACACCTGTGAATTTTTAAAGGTGTACGGCAAGTAGTTTAGAGGCTAGGTGTTTAAGCTCTGGAGTTACACTGAACACAGACGTGCCACACACTGCCACTCGCTAGCTATGCATGACCTTGCCCAAGATACTTAACACACTGTGCCTCAGTTGTCTCCTTGGTAAAGCAGCGACAATAATAGTAGCCACCTTGTGGGATGCCGTTAGAATGAGTGGAGATTATATGCATGCAAGCATACACTGCTTACAACAGTGCCTAACACAGAAAGAGTCTTAGATTGATATTAAATATCATTAGTACTCATTATTGTATGGCAAGAGGGAAAACACTGAGATATGGATGCAGAAATGTGGCCATGAGAATGAAGATGATGCATTAACCCAAATCACACATTATTATCTATTTCTGTTTTTTCACATAAATCTACCTCTCTTCATCCAAGATGTTCCCAAGTCTGGTTACTCCATACTTTTGTGTTAAGGGATAATTCCTATCAAATGTTTACATTTATGGGCTGTGTATTACTTGAAAACTTACAGGCCTGCACTACAGTTCACCACCCATTCTTAACCTGTCCATTTTCTGTTTCACCTCCTTCCTCTTTCCCTCAACTCACTCTCAACTTCTACTTCCTATCCTTCTCTCTCTCTTGCCTCATCATCATTGTCTAGCCAGCACACACTCTCCCCCTGTGACCCCACCTCTCTTTTTCTCATCCTTTTTATCTCTTTTCTTTTTCTGTCAGGGAGAAGACATGTCTATTGTTACCAAAGAAAGTCCAAATAACAAGAAATATTTCAAAGATGACACCATGACAAACTCAGCTTTAGATTATATCTCACATAACAGAATATAAGCAGCTGTTTAGCCACATTTATACACATGATTACTTTCAAGAGTAAGTTACCTACATTAGTATAGCCAAGCAATGAGCCCAAATGCCTAAGGCCTTACTTATTATCAAAGACTAATACCAGAGAAGAGAAGGGGAAGCAAATAGCCAGACTGGCTGATCCAAGAGGACAGATGACTCAATGATTAATTAACAACTTGACTTCCATCAATTCTAATTGGATTATAACTAAATTCCCAGTATTGATAAAACTGGGAGACAGAAGTCTCCAGATTCTTTTTACACTAGGATTGCAACTAGCTCCTCCCTAGAGTTGTATAATAACACTGACCACCCAAAGACCTGTGTATTAACACAATAGGTACCAAAATGCCACAGCTCAAATGGAAGGGAGTCATATTATGCACCAGAGAAGTGCACTACACTTCTCCATGTCTGTAAAGATACATGTTCATATTAAGAAAGGAAATTGGAGGAAAACAAGAAAAAAAAGATGAACAGGCTCTTATCCTCACATAGAAAGAAAATAAATATTCCGAACTTGGCAGAAGTCTGTAATGGAGCTTCTTAATTTAGGGAGAAAAAGCAAAAGAAAAATATTACACTTCTATTGTTTCTTGCATTTATATTGCAGTTTGCATGATTCAAACTTCAAATAAAGTTAAACACCTATGTTTAAGAATATTAAGTCTAAAGACATAGTTGGAAATAGGCATGTATTACTAGAACTCAAGCATCCATCTCTGACAGATATCTGCTGAACCTGTTATTATAGACATTACATATAGACCTCGATGAATGTTTCTCCTCTTTTTCTTCTACCTTACCCCCCTCCCAACACTTTCTCCTCCTTACTGGCTTTTTATTTTATGGTCAGAGGTTAAACTGCTAACCCTTCACCTTCCAGGAAAGTTTTTTTTTCCTCTCTCATAAAAGGTTTTTCACCATGTGCAGCAGTCGGATTAGCCCCTCTCTTCGAGAACAAAAGCTAGGTCTTTGTCTTCGTGGTTTGGGCACAGAGCCCCTACATCAGAGGAAGCTGTTCTACTCCACATGCACAATAACAATATTGTGAGGCCCCACGAAAGCCTGGCCTCTCAGTGTCTAGACTCTCATCCAACCAGCTCACTGAAGAGAAAATCCTGTCAGGCACTCAGCTGAAAATTCACTAAGGTATCCTGTTGAGAACCTGATGAAGATGTTATTTGACCATACGGTAAAACTTTCCATTGTTTAACATAAAGATAAGAGAAAAACTTTTGGAACTCAATGCTTTAACAATCTTGGTCACGAATTCACACATGGGTCAGTAAATGTATTTACTATCATACAACCGCTCCCTCTATACACTCTCTTAAAATAATACACAGGCTTATTTATGACATTCTAATCTCTTGCATTTAAAAATCTGCCTAACTAAAGGATACATTCAAAATATTACAATAGATTTTTTTTTTATTTTATTATTTTTACATTCACTAGTTCTCATCAGAATTTTACTACTGTATCACTGAAGGAACTGGCTGAAAGAAAACTCATATCTTTTCACATTTCATGATACTTATCTATTTTACAAGTTTTTAAATATTGAACAAAGGAGAAATAGTAAACCACAAAGCATGTATTTGATTAAAATTTAGAAATGGAAGTATAATGGTACATGAACCAAACCACACTTATAAAAACCATTTGTAAATTTTTTTAAACCTGTAAATACGAAATACATAAGACAAATTTATATTTGATATCATAACAATAAAAGAAGAATTCTCTCAAGCATGTTAAATTATGGGTGAGTTCATGAATATTTACAATGGCTGAGCAGAGGATTGCAGTTTTTAAAATATACATAATCTTAAAATTCACATCTATGACAGCAACCAATGTTGAAAATTATTAAGACTACATTATATATGATTAAAACTACGTTAAGTAAGCTCATATTGAAATCTGAAAGTGAATGCACAAAAATAGATGTTTTTATGTTATTGGTATGAAAAAAGAATAATCTTTTTACTTTTTTCAAAATTGTTCATAACACACTCCACTGATAATTTAAAAAATAGAAGAAACTGCAGAATAAAAATGGGTAGCAACTAATGAGAGGTGTGTTATCACGTATAAAAAATTAAGGAATAAATAATTTCTGTTATAGCCCATAGAGCAATATAAACTGCCCAAATTTTAGGAGAAATACAAATGTGCTTTTTTGGAAAGATGATTATTAGCCTCACAACTTCAAGAGATCATGACCAACAAGTTTAACGAAAGAAATATATTTATTCTTGGGGTATATTCTATGCTCAATGTACAATGAGTATTTAGACCTTTATTAATTTATAAAAATATTATTGGAAAATATAGGTTGGAATAACTGTATAGGAACCCTCTCTCTAGAGTTCATCAGCTACAAATTAGTACTTTTATTGAATTTGAGTAGTGAAAATTTGGATTTACAGAGAACCAAAGCTATTATCTAATCTAATCCACTCATTTTGAGATTCAAGAAGATTAAATAGTTTGCCCAATTCTTATATTTTAAACTGAAGTGATAAATTCTATATATGTCATAGATATTATCCCTGAAATGATTGATGATAAATTTGTTACTGTAACCCTTCTCTACAGATGCCCATACTCCATGCCCGTTGTACTGGAATGGCTATTCATTAGCTTCAACACTCCACTGATCTCGTGGAGTTGTACCACTCATTCTGAAAACAGCCTCCTCTTTTTTGTAACCATATACAGCATATACCCAAGCCTCTATCCTTATGAATGTCTGAGACTTATTTCATAAATGAGATTTCTCAATAGTAGCATTCATGCATGACATCAAAAGTCTGTTGCCACTTCTCTTGATAACCACTCAAGACTGTCTATTTACACATTTAAAGGCCTATTATCAGTCTAAATCATCCTTGGTCTTTTTTGTTATATGATAATATTAGCTATTCTTAGCCCTTGCCCACCCCTAATCATATCCCAGTTGTTCCAATAGGGGCCTATAAGACACACTGCCCTTCTCCTGCAACCAGGTATCAGGCAGCATATCAATGTAACTGCAACTTCTTCCATAGAGTAGTGGGATTCAGACTCAGTCAACTGCCTGTGTTCAAGTAGCTGGATCTATGCACCACCATAGTCCTATTCCTTAAGACAATTACTTCAAACTTGCAGATACGTAACAGTAACCTGGGAAACTTTTTCAAAAATGGAGATTCCACTCCTACTTCCCTTTTCCCATAAAAATAATCTAAAGTATGCCCCAGGAACCTGATTCCTCAATCAACGAATCAGTAGCGCACGGGCTCCACACTCAGCAGGGGGTATGCTGGACCCTGCCTCTCCCTCCCTCTCCCTCAGTCCCTCTCCCGCCCCGTACTGTCTCTCTCTCAAGTAAATAATAAATCTTTTTTTTTAAAGGTCTGTCTTCCTTCTTTTGTTCAGTTATGTACCTCCCTTCAGTCTCGGTAGAGCTGAGTTTTCCAATCACCTCGTCTTTGAAGAAATAAAGTATTACTTAGCTCTAATGTCACAATTCCCAGTATTCTGCTGAAATAGCATTAGAAGGGAAGAAATGATATATGGATACTAACTTGAAGAGTGACTAATCCAGCTCATTCTCTTCCAGCAGGATGATTACTTCCATATAATTTATCTTCTCCACTTAACATTCCCCTTCAATTGCTTTTATACTAATTTCTCTGATGCCTGTTTATTATATTTTCTCTTTTCTCTGATCCAAGAAGAACCAGGAAGCATGAGTACCCACTGTTATGTAATAGGAAAAAGAGAAGTATCTAATATAATTACAATTGACCTCGATGAATGTTTCTCCTCTTTTTCTTCTACCTTACCCCCCTCCCAACACTTTCTCCTCCTTACTGGCTTTTTATTTTATGGTCAGAGGTTAAACTGCTAACCCTTCAATTACAATTGGAGGAGATTTCATGACAAATTATTTTGAAACAATGGTGATTTTTTTTTTAAATGCTGAGTTTAAGGTGCTATTTTTCTCATTTGGACTTATAAATCTTTTCCTTTCAAAACCAAAAATAACAACATTAAATCTACAAAGGTAGTGACAGCCCAGGTCACAATAATTCCCTCTTTCTTGGCAGCTGAAGCCCATACCCAGGGTGGGGACCCAGTAGCCACATCCATACTTGGTAACGCTGACCCCAGGCCAGAACTGAATAAGCCAAAACATGAGCTAATCTGGACCAGGCTCTCTTTCATAGAATTTGGATTGTGAAGTTAAGAAACACACAAAATGGGAAATGCTAATGCAAAAATCACTTTTTTGGCAGCAAGATGACAGAAGATCTTCAGAACTACTGTGGTAACTTTATTTCCAAAAATTATTTGTCCTATATATGTAAGTTACCATGTCTTTTTCTCTAACCAAAGATATGGAATGTTGAAGTAGTGCTTTTACAATCCATAAACAGGACATCTGCTTCTAGCCAAGAGAAAGTAACAAGGACTGGATTTACTTTCCATCTTTAACAAATGAAAATCTGGAAGAAAATATGAAACAATTCTCAGACATCAGTCAGGGCAGGACAGTGATCCCGGACAGAGAGAAAACAAATAAGGTAAACCTTACAATTGTTCCCAGCTCAGTCTGGAGACTTTCCAGTGTGTAGCACAAGGAGAGAAAACCCAGGCAGAACCAAGTGATCTCCCTGAGATGAGGAGATGGATTTTGGAGGCTGAGAGGCCAAGGCAGCTAAAGTACACAGAAGGAGTACTGGAGAAGAGAAAGCTGCACAGAAATAGAGCTCTGAACATCTGCGGCAGGCCACCACCCTCCCCAAACTCCCCCATCCTGCCCAAGTCTTCAGTGGAGTGCTGATCAGTGGACACATATGAGGAAACTACCCAAGGCTGGGGAAAGGAAATGCACTCATCATATTTAAGAGGAGAGACCATATTCTGGGTCATAAAGCAAGTCTCAATAGATTTTAAAGGATTCAAATCATATGTCATCAATTCTCTGGAATTATATTATCCAAAATATAATGAAAAGATCATTAGAAACTCCCTTAAATATCTGGAACTGAAGTAATATTTTTCTAAATAACCCATGGGTCAAAGAAGAAATCAAAAGGCAACCTAGGTATAGATATCTTGAACTAAATAAAAATGAAAACTGATAAATTGAACTTTATCAAAACTAAGAACTCTTCTCTGTAAAAGAAACTATTAAATTAAATTATGAGAATGGAAAGACAAGACACAACTGGAAAAAAAAAAACCTGCAATCCAACAAAGAAGTTATATCCTCTGTGTGTGTGTGTGTCTGTGTGTTACATAAAAACTCCATAAACAAAAGATTTGAATAGAACTTACACCAAAGAAGATACACAGATGGACAAGAAGCATATGAATTCATTCTTTTTTTTTAAGATTTTATTTTTATACTTAAAAATCTCTACACACAATGTGAGGCTCAAACTCACAACCCCAAAATCAGGAGTCACATGTCCTACCGACTTAGCTAGCCAGGCGCCCCCACATGAATTCACTCTAATAGAACATAATCGAGTCTCCAAAATGCTTCCACCAATTTCTGAGAAATCAGACCTTCATCTGAAAATGAGAATGTGTAATGTGCTAGAATATTGCTAATAATTCTATTCAATTACCCTAAGGAATTTGTACTATCAAATTTTATTTTATATAAGCAACTCAAAGAATATTTATACATATATATACGTATACATGTAACTACATGTTTACACACATACACACACACACACCAATATAACATTATCAGGTAAACAGCATCTGAAATCAAATCCAACTTCATAACTGAAAGAGCATATGAAGGAACTATGTATGTTCTCACATATCCACATATATATGATTAACCAGCATATATATATAGATAGATTAACCATCATATATATGTAGATATATGAGAACATACCTAGTTCTTTTATCAGAGTCTATATTTTTTCCAAAGACCCTGATTTCCATTGAGGAACTATGTGGTACCAAGAACGTTACACTACTCCCAACTCCAGGAATGGAGTCCATTCCAACAGAACATAACTGAGTCTACAAATGTTTCTATCAATTTCTAGGAAATCAAACCTTTACTTCTAAATTACAATGTATAATGTGCTAAGATATTGTTAAATAGTTCTATTTAATTGAACTTGTGTTTGATTCAGGGTTGGGCACATAACTTAATCATGAGTACCAGAGAAAAAAGTGTGGAATTTTCATTAAGTTGATCAAGGTGGGTCTCACTAAGAATGAGCAAAAAGTTGCAGAAAGTAATTAGTCGTGCAGGTATCTTGGGGAAGAGCATTATAGAGGCAGAGCAAACAAAAAGTGCATAGGCTTAAAGAAGAGCATTTCTGATGTGTTCCTGGTGCAGAAAGGAAACCAATCTGGCTACAGTTGAGGGAGGAAGAGGAAGGAATGGTAGAGATCATAAACATAAAAAAAGGGGATTTGAACCAGATTGTGGAGGACCATGGTAGATCCCTGGAAAGTTTTTCATTTTTATTTGAATGATTTGAAAAGTCAGAGGGATGGAAAAAAGAGAACAATGAGCGGGACACTGCATAGAGAAAACTGATTCTTGAAAAGCTGAGGTTTGGAAATTGAGGTTGTGAACGAATTTCTATTACTATATCCAATGTGTCATGCTATATATTGTGTGAACTCCCAAAAGTAAGATAAAATCCTTGTCGTCAGTGAGTTGATAATCTAGATGAAGAACCAAAACCTAAATACACTTAAAATGACAGAATGTTTTAACTGCAAGGAGTCTTAGGACAGTTAGTCTATACCTTTTGTTTGACCAAAGGAATTTAAGCCAAGAAAGGGGAAATGATTTATGCAAGGTTGTATAACTAGTTATTGGTTCAAACAGAACTAAAAATAAGTTCTCTTAGATTCAATGTCAAGCAAAGCAATGTTACAAAGGATGAGCTGAAGAAAAGACTACATTTATAAAGCACTTCTGCAAAACAGATAAACATTTGTCACATCCACTTGCTGTTACAATTTCCAAAGAAACCAGCTGCTCAGCCTGCCCCAAAAATTTGCCCTACAATTCTAAGGGAAGGAGTGAAAGGCAAAGCTGATACCTATGTTGATAAGTAAATCCAATGGATCAAAAGATAAAGAGCTTTCTGTATTCTGATAAAAAAATAAAAGCATTCAAAGTTTTTCATATAAAGACTGTATTTTCTCTCTAACAAAGAAACTTTGTTTTCTGGAATTTCACAAGGCTACAAAGAAAAGGAATAAGGCAAGTAAATCATTATCCTATGTGCTGATAGAGCAAGCCTCTTCTCAAATCAAGTACAAACATCCCTGGCTGGTGGAAAATAACATGTCGTGCCAAAAAGCCCTCTCACTGAAGTAGTAGTACTTCTGAAATACTCTGAGATAGAGTAACCAATATAACTCAAGAACATATTCCAAATAGTCAACATTTCCAACTCAATCCAACTAAGAACATATTATCCAAATAAGTACATAAGGTGATTACAATGGTGCTGTCCTTATTGATATATATTAATAAAATAAATAATCATTAAAGCAGTTTTATACCATTAACACGATTTAAAGTAGATTCTAATGTTAGAATACTATTATCTACAGTAGAACAAGTCTAATATGAGAATGTGTCAATATACAATCCTTGACAAATTTTTACATAATCGTTTAAACCCAATTTATCAAAATGACTATTTAAAATAAGTAATTATGGACTGAAATAACACCAAAAAAATACTTTTTATGCCTTTACTGAAGAGTTTACTATTAAAAAAACCTTCCAGCATAGTTTCAAATACTTAGGGTTAACACAGGTAAAGTTTACAACTCTACTGCTTACGCATCAGATTAAGAATTTAAATTTTCAGTTTCATGATCCCATGTAGAAATCAAAGTACATCAAATGGACATAAACTGTACATATTCAAAAATAAATAAATAAATCTAACTTGGAGACCCACACATATGGTATGTAGAAAAAGCACTAAGCTTTATTCGGAGACCCAATTTTCAGTCCCAGGTCTGCCATTTCATAGCTTTGGAACCTTAAATATGAACACTGCAATGAGCTTTCATTTCCTCATCAGTAAAATGGGGATAGCTATTGAACCTAACATAGAGAGTTGTTGAGAAATTCAAAAGTAACTTAAAAGTGATGTGTGTAAAATTCCTTTCTCACACGTGAATTACTATATAAACTTAAATTATATAAAGAAATGTTAAATATAATACAATGGCACTATGTCGAGTCTCAGTAAAAAGCAGTCCAAACACAGCAGTCTAATTTTTACTAATTTCCCTAGTGATTTCTTTTTCTTTCAAAAAACTCAGCAACAGTTCATAAAAAGTTTTATGTTATCAACTTTAGGCATATGCTTACACAGAGGTACTATAAACCAATCTGTCATATAACGTCCTCATTCTCATCATTATCATAACAACATCAAGAGACAACATTTTTGTGCTTCAGTATAAACTTTGTACTTCAGTCTCATATTTCTACTATCTGTTTTGTGGAACATATTTATTGAGTATCTACTTATATAATAGTCTGAAGAATAAAAAACAGTAGAAAAAATAAGACCTATGACCTTAACAGTCTGGATACCATAATATCATATATGCATAAATATTTCAATTAAAGTGATACCGAGACTTCCACTTTTGGCCATGAGGCAGTAACAGGTACAAACTAGCCAGCCCTCCATAAACAATGTGAAATAAAATTGTAAAAAAACACTTGAAACTAATGGTTTTAGATGTTGGGCAATTGGCAAAATAGGACTGTGGTCCCTAAGAAAAAGAAAATATACAAAATGAACAATACATGAACTTCTCCCTGTCTTTCTGTCTGGAGGCATTTTTAAGACCATAGCACATAAGCAAAGAACAGCAGTTTTGCTGAGCAGAGAAAGAAGAGAATAAAGTTGGGGGATGCAGCAAAATTGGGGGGGCTAGAATACCAAGTACAAGAAACTCCAGAAATATACATAAGGGTCATATTAAATCTTTAGCCAAACACTAAATGCACATGCCCAGAGTGACACTCTAAAAAACCTGGCAGTGAGTAGCTAAATGGAGATTCTGGAGGTCACATAATACTGAGAGATATAGCACATAGATAAAACTACACTGAACACCCAGGGAATTCAACTGAGACTACCCCAGAAAGGGCACACTGTTGAGAGATAATTCTAGGGGTCCCTCCACTTTCTTCACCTCTTGAGAGCAGAGGCCTTGACTAGGTTTTGTTCCAGACTATCTTTTCCAGGATGTTTGATTAATAAGGCACATAATCACTAAAACATTTTTAAACAATTAATATTATACTAATGTGATTAAAGCAAACAGCCTTGGAAGACAGAGGCGGTCTCCAACCAGAGCAAAGGGCACATTAACTTACGGCCTGGGAAGATAGAGGATTTCCCTCCAGGAGCAAAGGGGAGGCATGCTTACTGCACACTGCATGCTATTTGGGTCCTGTAAGCTCAGAGTTCCTCTCCTATAATATGACCAACTGCATTAACAGGCATCCATGTAGGCCCACCCACACTACCTTCATATAATTTAGGGACAAAGAAAACTGAGACAAATATACTGATGTTCATGTTGCTGAATGCACCATATGTGATATCTGACAGCATCCACGAAAGTTTAACAAGGTAACTAATTATTACTTAAGTAGGGTAAAATCTCAGACAGTTCTTCTGTCTCCCTGTACAGTTCTTCTGAACATATACCTTGGAAGTAAAATATTCTAGGCCCACCCAAACAAACATTAAAAACAAATCTAGAAAGGATCAAGCTGATCCAACAAAAAAACTGACTGCCCACGAAAACAAAAAACATTTACTAAGAGAAAATAATAAATTGTAAACTGCCAATAATATGATCTCCACAGTATTTACCATATAATCAAAAGCTATCACACATGCACAGATGTAGTAAAATGTAGCCCATAAGTAGGTGGAGAAAGAACAGTGCATAGAAACAAACTCCAAAATGAACCAGATATTAGAAGATAACAATTTTAAAAGAGTTATATAGGAGGCAGATGACCCTCCGAAGATATCTATGTCTTAATCCCTAGAACCCATCAGTATGGTAGGTAATGTGGCAAAGGCGAAATAAGGGTGCTAATCAGCTGACCTTACCATAGGGAGAGTATCCTGGATTATCCAGGTGATTCCAATGCAATCACAAGGATCCTCAGATGTGAAAGAGGGAAGCCTAAGTGTCAGTGTCAGAGTGATAAATGGGAGAAGTTCGTCATTGCCACCTTTGAAGATGAAAGGGGGCCATGAACCAAGGAATGCAGGCAGCCTCTAGAAGCTGAAAAAAACAAGAAAACGTTATCTGCTAGAGCCACAGAAAGAAACACAGCCCTGTTAACACAGTGATTTTAGTTCAGTGAGACCCATTTCAGACTTCCAGAACTATAAGATAATAAATTTGTGATGTTTCAAGCCACAATGTTTGTGTTAATTTGATATAGCACCAAGAAGAAACTAATATGAGTTATTAAAAATATGTCTATGACTTAAAGGAAGGCAAATGAGTGAACAGAGAAAAGAATCTCAGTGGAAAAATAGAAACTACAAAAAAGAACCAAATGGATAATCTAGAAATGAAGAATATATTATTTGAAACAAAAAATTCACTGTATAGGCTTAACAACAGATTGGATATTACAGAATAAAAGATTCTGAATACAGAATAATTAAAATTATACAAACTGAAGCACAGAGAGAAAAAATACTGAGAAATATAAAACAATTTCTGTGATTAGTGAAACAATTTAACATACATGAATTGTAATCCTAAGGGGAAAAGAGTAGAGGAGAGGGTGATCACAAAAAGTTTGAAAAACATAATGGCTGGGCACCTGGGTGGCTCAGTTGGTCAAGCATCTGCCTTCGGCTCAGGTCATGATCCCAGGGTCCTGGGATGGAGTGCTGCATCAGCCTCCCTGCTCAGCTTCTCCCTCTCCCTCGGCAGCTCCCCCTGCTTGTGCTCTCTCTTGCTATCTCTCTCTTGCTATCTCTCTCTCTCTCTCTCTCTCTAATAAATAATTAAAAATCTTTTTAAAAAATACAACATAAAGGTCAACAATTTTCTGAATCTGAATACACACACACACACATCCAAAGAGCTCAACAAAGCCCCAGGCAAAATAAATGTAAAGAAAACTAAATCTAGGCACATAATAATCAAATTTCTTAAAACCAAAATAAAAAGAAAAAATCTTAAAAGCCAGAGGGGAAAAAAGATATATTACCATATAGAGGGATAATGACTAAAAATTTCTGCTGAGATTGCATCAAAAACTTTGCAAGCCAGAAGATAATGGAGCAAAATCTTTAAAATGCTGAAAGAAAAAAAACTATCAAATTAGAAGTCTATTTCCAAAAAAATTATCCTTCAAAATAATAATGACATTTTCAGATAAACAGAAGCTCGAAGAAGTTTTCACTAGCAGACCTGACCTACAATGAATATTCAGTTTCTCAGGCTAAAAGAAAATAATATGAGATATAAATTCAAATCTATGTAAAGGAAGAGTGCCAGAGATAACAAAAATGTAAGTTAATACAAAAGGCTATTTTTTATATTTTCTAATTTCTTTAAAAATTGTTTAAACAACAATAATAACAATTTATTATGGGGATTATGACCTATGTAGGAATAAAATGTATGACAGGAATAGCACAAAGGATGGGAAGGAGATATAATTTACTGTTGGAAGGTTCTTATAGTGGTGTACTTTTAATTTATGGTAGACTGACAATTTAATAATGTCTAATGTAGAACCACTAAATTTTAGAGCCACTAAAAACAAAGCCAATAGAAGAGAAAGGTATAAGATGCTTTAAAAAAAAAAATTAATATAGAAAAATGTAGGCAGAAAAAAAAAAAAACAAAAAAATGTTTAAATCCTTAGAGTATAACTGGAAAACAAACAGCAAGATGACAGATTTAAATCTAAACATATCAATAATTACATTGAATGTAGATGTACCATTCTAATTAAAGACAGCAACTGTCAGGATAGAAAAGGAAAACCCAAATATATAGGTATTAAATATAGATAGTTTAGAAAAAAAAAATGGAAAAAGAATTTCATGCAAACATTAATCATGGGAAATGTAGGGCAATTTTATCCCTTAAACAACGTAAACTTAAAAAGCATTACCAGAGACAAAGAAAGAAATTCTATATGTTAGAAGGGTTGGTTCACAAAGAACACATAATCAAAAACATGTATGCACCTCATAACAGAGCTTCAAAATACATAAAGCTAAAACTAGCTGAATTAAAGGGGGAAATCAACAAATCCATAATTACATTTGAAGATGTTAATATTCCTCTCCCAGAAACTGAAAGAAATAGACCCAAAAAATTCAGTAAAGATATGAAAGATGTGAAAAACTATCAATCAACTTTACCTAACCAGCATTTATACAACAGATCCAACAAGCACAGAATATATACTGTGTTCAAGCACTGAATATAGCACCAAATATAGACCATACTATGGGCCATAAAAAAACCCTTATTTTTTTTTTTTTTTTTAGATTTTATTTATTTATTTGACAGAGAGAGAGAGAGAGAGAGAAAGAGTATAAGCAGTGGGAGTGGCAGGCAGGGGGAGAGGGAGAAGCGGGCTCCCCACTGAGCAGAGAGCTGCTCAATCCCAGGACCCTGCTCCACGGGGAGTATGCTTCTTCCTTTCCCTTTGCTCCTCCCTCTGCTCATGCACGTGTGCTCTCTCTCTCTCTCTCTCTCAAATAAATAAATAAAATCTTTAAAAAAAAAATCAGCAGAGTCTGCATTCTAGGAGCTGAATGCAGACTGTACTCAGTCAGCAGCTAGGCTTAGACAGGCAGCAGCTGTGTGACTGCATTAGGGACTGGAAGCAAGACTGGCAAGGGAAGTGGGCTGGGTGGAATCTGTTGGGTCTAAGAGAGATTATAACCACAAATAATACTAGTAGTAGAGCAAGAAATCCCCTGCTCACCTTTCATGTTCAAGCATTGTTTGAAAAGCAGCACTTAACAGTTACTCAACACACCTGGGCTTTATTGAGGGTACACAATATGCCAGGCATTGTGATAGGTCCTTTTACTGGTATCTAATTTGGTTTAACCACAAACCTGAGAGAATGATAGGATTTTTCTCATTTTATAAGAGACTCCAGCATAAGTTACAGAATTCAGTCTAGAAGTCAAAACTTCTGACTCCCAAGTCCAAGGGCCACCAGCTACAACACAGCTGCCTTGAGGTATTTGAGGCACACAAAACCGGGCAGAAATGAACAAGGTTGATTCAGAGTTGTTAGTCAAAGATGGGAGTGGGAGTTTATTTAAAAGTCATTCAAAACTGCTATACCGGGGCACCTGGGAGGCTCAGGGGCACCAGGCATCTGACTCTTGGTTTCAGCTCAGGTCATGACCTCATGGGTCATGGAATGGAGCCCCAGGTTGGGCTCCGCACTCAGCAGGGAGTCTGCTTGATTCTCTCTCTGCCTCTCTCCCCACTCACATGCTCTCTCTCCCTCTAAAATAAATAAGTAAATCTTTTTAAAAAGAGAGAGAGAAAACTGCTATACAGAAGCAATGGCAAAATGAAGTTTAAAGTCCCTGTCCTAAATGAATTTACAATGTAGCTGGGAACAAAAACAATGATCATTAAAGGTGCTGCTTTAAAAAAAATCAATAACAATATATTAGAAAGAATCCCAGATATTTCGAAATTAAGTACCACATCTCTAAATAAACTGTGAATCAAGAAAGACATCAGAGGAAAATTAGAAAATATTTTCAACCCCATAATAATGAAAACATATTATGTCAAAGTTTGTGAGACACAGCTAAAACAATACTTAAAGGAAAATTTTATACATTTATGATTATATTAGGAAAAAAACAAAGGTTTAAAATTCAATGGTCTAACTTTCCACATTAAGAAGCTACAAGAAATTAAATCCAAAATAAGCAGAAGAAGAAAATAACAGAGAGAAGATATCAACAAAACAGAAAATGAACAAATAATGGGGAAATCAACAAAATCCTAAATTGGTTCTCTGAATATATCAATGAAACTGGTAAACCCCTAGCTAGAATGATCAAGAAAAACAAGAGAGAATATATAAATTACCAACACTGAATGAAAACAGGGGGTTATTACCACAGATCTTGCAGAAATTAAAGAGATAATTTAAAAATATCATAAACAGCTTTGTGCAAATATATTTTACAATTAGATGAAACAGGGTAATTCCTTAGAGATGAAAATTACCAAAACTAATGCCAAAAAAATCTCATAGCCATTTATCTGTTAGAGAAAATGAATTCATAATTAAAATCTTCCTACTTAAAAAAATTCCAGGCCCAAGTGGCTTCACTGGTAAATTCTCATCAAACATTTAAGAAAAAAAAAAATCAGGGGGCACCTGGGTGGCTCAGTTGTTAAGCGTCTGCCTTCGGCTCAGGTCATGATCCCAGGCTCCTGGGATCGAGCCCGCATCAGGCTCCCTGCTGCGCGGGAAGCCTGCTTCTCCCTCTCTCACTCCCCCTGCTTGTGTTCTCTCTCTGTGTCTCTCTCTGTCAAATAAATAAATAAATAAATCTTAAAAAAAAAAAAGAAAATAGTATCAGTATAATTCAATTAATTTGATTTTCCCTGTATCCTAATAAGAATATAATTGTAACAAAGCTGACCTATATCAGAAATATGTTTAAAATGCTAACTCCTGATTTCTTCCTTAGGTTCAGATCTTTGGCAAAAATACCCAAAACAGAAACTATAAAAAAAGACTAATTTGACTAGAAAAAAAAAGTTAAACTTCTGAATGAAGAACATCATAAACAGAATTAAAAGATAAATGTTAAATTGGAAAATATCAATATTTAATAATTGGTTGATATGGATAAAATGAAAGTCTTTATCAAATGTACAAAAGACAAAAAACAGGAACTGCCTCAAAGAAATAATAATACCAACATGAAATAATGGCCAATTTTCTTAACCAATCATAAATATAAATTTAAGCATGATAGGCAAAAACATTTTCAAAATCTCTGGAAAAAGCAAAATTGTAGAGACTATAAAAAGATCAGTGGATTCCAGAGGTTGGGCCAGGGGAAGAAGGGATGACTAGGCACAGCATAAAGGATTTGGGGGGGGTTTTGAAAGTATTTTGTAAAATACCATAATGGTAGATACATGTCATTATACATTTATCAAAACTCATAGAATTTGTAACACTGAATGTGAACTGTAATGTAAATTACGGACTTTGGGTAACAGTGATATGTCAGTGTAGGTTCATCAATTCTAACAAACGTACCACCACTCTGGTAGGAATGTTGACAGTGGGGAAGGCTGAAAGGTGGGAAGTAAGGGAGATATGGGAACTCTGTAGTTTCCACTCAATTTTGCTATGAACCTAAAACTGCTCTAAAAAATAGTCTATTTTTTCAAAAAATGCAAATAAGACTTCAAAAACTAAGTTGGAAAAATATGAATTATTTTAATAATACTCTAATAGTGACTGTATGCCTGTTATGATGATGTTTTGGATGTGCTGAGTTGAATAAAATATATCAGTATTTTTAAAAAGAGAATACCTAGTATTGTTGAGAACTGCAGCATACAAATGCTCTCTTGCACTAGTTATAATATATACCTTTTTGTATGAAAATCTGCCAATACATATCAAAAGTCCAAAAATGACACTCTAAGAATTTATCCAAAGTAATATAAGTGTAATGAGATGTACGCATAGTAGGCCCATATGGTGGAATTCTAGGTAGGTAGTAAATCCAATGAAGTAGACTCCTATTTTTACACGTAAGAAGATGTTTACGATAAACTATCAATTGGTAAAGGTCAAATTATAGGACATTATGGACAGAGAGTCAGCTTAGGAATATGTACATAATATTAATGCACACATATTCATAGAGAAATGTGTAATGGGTTGTTCAACACAATATTAACCATGATATTCTCTGGGTGATCAGATTTAAAGATTTTTAGTCTCTTCTCATTATTTGCTTCTTTTACTTGAATTTTTTACAATAGGCCAGGATCTCTTTTCCTAAAACATACAGGTATTTATACTCACAAACATACATAGACACACATTGACAGTCTTTGGCTACTCTAACTTACCTTCCAATTTATTCTGGCAAGGACAAAGTTCATCATACCTAAAGAAATAATTCACTTGATTCTGTAATTTGGGGCAAGTTCCTCAATTTATGCTACTTATCTCATACAAAATCAAGCTGTACTGGAAAGTGAGTTTTAGAGTTAAAGTCTTGGTTCAAGTCTGCATTTATCTGAACCTGTTCACTTCACTTTTCTGTGCTTCAGTTTCTTCAAATATACAATGATAATACTGGTATCCACCCAGTGATAAGACTAATAGGAGGATGAAACAAATAATTCATGTGGAAAATACTTTCTGAAATACTTTCCAAATAATGAATATTAGTAGTTGTAGTATATTGTAAAACAGAAACATATGAAATGATACAGGACACCAAAACAATGAAAAAAGAAAAAAAAAACAGTTTTTAAAATGGTAAAAAAGATTAGTAAAAGGGAAATACATAAATAAATGTACTAAAGAAAGAAAATGAGCTTAAACTAATAAGAATTTCCATTTTTAAAAAAGTAACCATTGAATAGACTGCCTAAAAGAAAAAATAATAAGTAAAAAATAATAAGTATAAAAAGTAATAACTTAGCCAAATACCGAATAAAAACTTTGAACATAATTCACATGTTGATACCTAACGTATTTGAAATATAAGTTCCCTTATATCTTTTAAAATTCTTAATAAGATGAATATAATACTTGGCCCCTGACATCAAAGGAACTTAGAGCTACTCCATAAAATAAGCATTATCATCATTCATTAGCATAGATTCATTTAAATGCCTGCTAAACACAAAGCACTATGCTAGGCATATAGAATTCAGAAGTATATGTGATATTACTTCTTGCTTTTTGAAAAACTGACATTTGAGGAAGGAACTGGAATACCAACACAAACATAAACTCAATTATGAGAACTGGGACACGTGGCAAAGGGTACAAGAATGGAATTACAGCCCAGGAATAAGACAGATGCTGAGTCATCACACCTGTATCTAAGCTGCATTAGCAGCAAGAACAACTGGATGCTACACAGAAATGGACCTGAATTCCTCCTGTTCTGGGCATGATTGGGCCAGGGAACTAGAATTACTTACTTACAGGCATTACTTCACTGGCAATAATACATTAAACATTAAATAAGTTGTCATTCAGTACACCACCTGGTCAATGCTGGGTTCCTTCTGAAATGCTGCCAAAACTGACAGGAAGAGGAAGCCATCAGGAAATAATGGCTGTCTCTATCAGCTTGACACTGAGTTCACGCACGCATTAATTTATTTAAAAAAAAAAAAATTGAAGGGGTATTTTTTTAATGACCTGGAGAGCTTCCCCAAAACTGTAAGCAAGTAAGTAAGTAAATAAATAAATAATAAAAATAAACAGACAAAAAAGCTTAGTAAAACCAAAGAGCAAAGTAAAACTTTATCAGATCTGGTTATAATTATTGGACTCTCAAGCATTCAATCTTTTACTGAGAGTAGCAGTTACAGATGGGGCTTGGAAAGAGTCCAAAATCTAACAAATTTAATAAGTCCTATATATGTTTCTCTCTTACCAGATTATAAATTCCTTAATGGCTGGGACTAGTATCAAGTCTGCATTCCTTTAAGCATCAAGAATGACTTTTTATACATCTGGATGGATCAATGGGTAAAAGAATGGACAAACAAACCATGAAACAGCAAATAGATGCGTGTCACTGAGATTGAAATTTTAATAGAATACTTTGAATGTTTGTGAAACTAACTGGCTATTAAAGACAGGCTTGGGGAATGTAGAAATGACACAGAACGTGAAGGTGACTAGAAGGGAGAAAGAAGCAGTGATCACTACAACATGGCCTCCACAGCAGAAAGGAGGAAGAAAAAGCATACTGAGAAATAATACAAAGGCCAGGAGGAAGAGCTAACAACAACAAAAAAGAATTAATGGAGAAAACAGACAGACAAAACAAGGAAAGACATTAAAAGTAAATAAAGCAATCAATATTGAGAAATCTAAACAGAACCAATAGTCGTGTGCCTCTTCAGGGCAGAAGATATGCTTTTTAAAAATCTTACGTTAGGGATTTAACAATGGTTCTCTCAATAAAAATAACATGTGCTCACAAATGCAAAAGAGAACTGGCATTATTAAAAAGTTAAACACGGTATAGTACAAACAACCTTACCAACTGACTTCCAAAACATATGGGAAAAGAGAGAGAAACATTAAGAGTTATATTAGCCATTAAGGTAAAAAAATAAATAATTGTACACAATTTGAAAATGAAAGAAAAAGTTTGATGACAAATATTTTTTACTTGTTCCAGATAGAGGTCGAGGAAAAGCTTATATAGATGTAAATTAGTTTTAATTTCTTATAAAATTTGTATAGCATTTTACAATTTGTCATTTTTTCCACATGTACTTTCTCACATGACAATGTGAAATGGTTATGTTTATTAAATCCAAATTATAGATGAGAAAAGAGAGACATAAAAAAAAGATAAGCATTTCCCCAAAGCCACATACAGTAGAGAGTACAAATGGATTTGAAACCCAGATTTTCCAAATTTTATAATAAACAAACTATTGATGAAAGAATATTTTCAAACTATAATTTTAGGGGAACAAGGTCTTTATGATATATACATATACCAAAGTGAAAAGAAATTATACAAAATATAGGCAAGTGAAATTTTCTATTTCTCAAAGCAAGCTTAACTATTGCCACTTTACAGAATTGAAGGCATTGGGTGCCTGGGTGGCTCAGTCGGTTATGCATCTGCCTCGGGCTCAGGTCATGATCTCAGGGTCCTGGGATTGAGTCCTGCATGGCTCCCTGCTCAGTGGGGAATCTGCCTCTCTCTCTGCCCCTCCCCACCCCTGCTCATGTGCGAGCGCTCTCTCTCCCTCCTTCTCTCTCTCTCACAAAAATAAATAGAATCTTTAAAAAAAAAAAAAAGAATTGAAAGCATTAATAACAAGTGAGGAAAAAGTGAAAATAAAAGGCTTCAAGAATTTTAACATATCACTTCCATCTAAATTGACTTAAAGATGAAAAAGTTATATACAGAAGAAACTGGAAAGTTGAACCAGCCTATAGTATAGTCACTGAGTGAACATACTATGCTGCAGTTAAGAAAGTTCTGTGTACTGAATTAGAAGAATCTGCAAACTAAATTAAAGTAAAAGAGAAAACAGTTTGCACAGAATACATCCAAGGGAACATTTATATAAATATGCTAGCAAATGCACTGAAATTTTCTGAAAAAGATGTATAGGAAATGGTTAACGATGTATTCTGTAGGAAGGGGTGCTAAGGCACTTTGAATTTGTGGTGGGAAGGGACTTACTTTTTTTGTATTCCCCTTTGTATAATGCTAATAGAAATTTTATTATCATTTGTATTTGTTATTTCTGATTTAAAAGACTGTTACTAAAAGATGTTTTAAATAATTTCCATTAACACAAATATAAATTTTAAAGAATTTGCATTAAAACAAAATGTGTAACCTGGTTATAGTAGGTTTAATACACTAACGTGCATTTAGAGATGACCAATATAATCATCACGAAGGCAGACTTGTGAGCTGAGCTTTAAATTATGGGTATAGGTAGACTATCTAGAAATGGAAGGTAATGGCACTCTACCATACAAAGGAAACAATATAAGATCACATAAGATTTGTTTGAGCATGAGTGATGTGGAGCAATAAAAGTCTAAAATGGTCTTCTGAGCCCAGGTCATGGATGACCTAGAATATTGGACTGAAATGTAGACCTTATTCTGGAGATCAGGGTATCTCAAACATAAGAATCTGCCGGCCTCAGTTTGAGAAAAACTGCAGTTAACAACAGAGATTGACAGCTCTTGGCTAGGCAAAAACTGCCACATATACTGGTCACATGATCAGAACAGCCAGCCCCACTCTAGCAATAGTGTGGGGTTCCATTAAGATTCCATAAGGACATTATAGATATATGATAAAAAACCAAAGGCCTTGTTTTCATCAATGGTATCAGACTATTTATTCAATAAAAGTTCCAGGAATAAGCCTAAACATAGGAGTCTAACATGATTGAGAAGAATATTTTGCTTAGTCAATTGTGATGCACAGAATTAACATAACCACTATTTTGTGGCTTTAGTCTGCAACACCGGAATCTATTTATTCTTAGGTGTTTTTCCAGCAATTAAAATATGCTGCCATTAGACATTTAGCTTTGATTATTATTTAGGGGAAAATATGGTATGAATATCCAGACTTTCAGTAAGTGTGAATTACTAATAGTGAATTTTATTCACTTTCATTTTTATTTTTAAAAAATCATTAAAATAGGTGAATATAAAAGTTTATAATATTTATCAGAATCCATAATTAGAATTATTATTAAAAGAATATGATAGGCCTTAGCCTAAAATAGAAAGAAATACTTAAATAAATGTAATACATCCCTCATTAATCCACAACTATTACAGTCATTAAGTCGTGCAATTTTTATCCCCCTAGCTTTGGAGTCAAAAGCCCTCACTGACAAACCCTGTATCATTATAGATTATATATATATATACACACATATTACATACATATCAAAAGCATCCCATAATTTCTTCTTGCAAGTTATGAAAAGGAGGTACTTATAGTTTGCTTAAATTATACTACATAATTAGTATAATTAATAATTAAGTAGTATTAAATTAATACATTGTTTAAAAGCATATATTTTATTCTCTCCATTGATCATCACAGCTTTATGGGAGAACGAGAAAATTGCTAATGTTCTCATTTTAAAGACAAACTGAAGCTCAGAGTGGTTACAAGTCTTAATACAAAGCTAGAACTCCAACCAAATTCTTCTAAATTCAGCCTAACGTTAGAGTTCTGCCTTCCTAGTTAGCATCAAACAGCAGTGAACAAAAACAGTGAATGAAAGAACAGATTCTTTTCTCACCAAAGAAACCATAAAGAGAATACCCCAGTCTATGTCCTTCTAATGATGAAGAAGAGTGAGAATATAATAATCCCCTCAATCCTAGGAGCCCCAGGACAGCTACCTCTTCACCATTGCGTGAAGTCCATTTGTCCAGGTGTCCAGACAAATACTGCCATTTTCCGTGTGTGTTGTAACATGAATAAAGTTGAGAAACACTGCTACTGAGAACTCAGGAATATACAGGATGGTCTTAAATAAATCTGTTTTTTAAAAATATAAACCTCGGGCGCCTGGGTGGCTCAGTTGGTTAAGCGACTGCCTTCAGCTCAGGTCATGATCCTGGAGTCCTGGGATCGAGTCCCGCATCGGGCTCCCTGCTCGGCAGGGAGTCTGCTTCTCCCTCTGACCCTCCCCCCTCTCATGTGCTCGCTCTCTCTCATTCTCTCTCTCAAATAAATAAATAAAATCTTTAAAATAAATAAATAAATAAAAAATAAAAATATAAACCTCATAAACTTTATGGAATTATCTATTTAAAAAAGATTTATATCAATGATATAACAGAATCCTGCTTCAAGGTTAACTGTTGATTTTAATTTAGTGTATGGTGTAGTGGTTTCTCCAGTCTTATCCATTACCACTCACATAAAAGATAACATTCATATTCACAATCCACTCTTACACACATAATCCAGATGTTGAAAAATCTAAATAAATTTTTCCAAGTATTAACACTGGAGTAATTTTCCAATTATCAGTTATTTATTCAATCAGTGGCTTATTCTGTTCTGTAGCATTGATAAGATAGCCCATGATTTGCATACAATTTCTCATGACAGCTACACTATTCCTTTAGCACTCACTCAAGAAAGTTATATAGGAATACAAATAAGTAAGAGTGATGTCACTCCTGGGATGGCCTTGCATTTGTTATAACATCTAATCATTCACACACTGCAATACTTATTATCAGTTTACACAGAACTCCTAACCAATTGCAACATACTTCACAACTGGTAACATTTCCAGTGAGAACCCTACACTTGTATAACATTACCCTTCATCTCATCTCACCAACACCCTGTCAGACATGTGAACACTTAGTTTACTTCCATTCCAGTTACCTTCTAGCTTGGCAATATTAACTCTCAGAAGTTTAAAATTTTACACATATATGGAATTCCCACTTCCCAGCTGAAGTTTGTACATGTAAAAAATTTAGAAGAAAGCAGTGCAAAGAAAAGTCACATTGTAACTTCCAAATTGGGCTTAACCCCTCTAGAGGCCACCACGCCTTTAAATGAGTACCATCAGATTTAGTGCCACAAATTTTTATTCTCTGCTAAACAACCCTTTAAAAGTGAAACTAACTCATCAGCCCAAAATACATTACCATCTTCCATCCTCCTTATTTCTGGCACTTCTGCAATATTAAACGGGGGGCTTGGAAGTTACTATGAGACCTTCCTTTAGCATTTCTTTCTTCCACATTGATCACATACATCAAAACAGAAGGGAAGTTCATCCCTAACACTTAATTTCTGTTGATCATGCCTTTTTTTTAAATACCACCACGCCTATACAAACCAAATAGAAGTTTATATCTATATAGGGGTTTACAGTATAGTTTACAAAAAACTTTTCATGTCATTCTGTATTTGACTCTCATAACAATTCTTGAGTTATGTATTGCAAACTTTTTATAACTGTGAAAAGGAAAACAGAAGTTAAATGACTCTACCAAGTTACATAACTAGTAAGTAGTGAAGCCAGGACCAAAAGCCATGTTTCAACTCTTAGTCCAATATCTTTCTACTCCACTGTGATGTTTTTAAGGAAGACACTGTTTTAGCCATAAGAAGATTCCAGATTTTAGGCTTGTAGAAAATCGTGTCATCAATCCATTTATTTCTGTTCCCCTTGAAAGAGAGATTTAACTACCTATTCATATTCAATCAAAGAGTAAGCATCAGTCTGTTTTGAGAGTTCCCACAATTACCTAGCATAATATAGATATACCTTATTTTATTGTGCTTTGCTTCACTGTGCTTACAGATACTTTGCTTACAGATGCGTTTTTTTAAAATTGAAGGGCTGTGGCAACCCTGTGTCAGGCAAGTCTATCAGCACCATTTTTCCAACAGCATTTGCTCACTTTTTATCTTTGTGTCACATTTTGGAAATTCTCACAGTATCTCAAACTTTTCATTATTGTTATACTTGTTATGGCGATCTGTGATCAGTGACCTTTGATGTTCCTATAGTCGTTGTCTTGAGGCACCACAAACTGCACCCTTATAAGTCAGCAAACTTAATCAGTAAATGTTGAGTGTGTTCGGGCTATTCCGCCAACCAGCCATTCCCCCATTTCCTTATCCTTAGGCCTCCCAATTCCCTGAGACACAATATTGAAATCGGGTCAATTAAGAACCCCACAGTGGCCTCTAGGTGTTTAAATGAAAGGGAGAGTCACATGTCTTTCACTTTAAATCAATAGCCAGAAATGATTAAGCTTAGTGAGGAAGGCATGTCGAAACCCAAGAGAAGGTGAAAGCTAGGCCTCTTGAGCCAAACAGCAAGTTGTGAATGCAAAGGACAAGTTCTTAAAGGAAATTTAAAAAATACTACTCCAGTGAACACACAAATGATAAAGCAAAAGAGCCTTATTGCTGATACAGAGAAAGTTTTCAATCACACCAACCATAACATTCCCTTAAGCAAAAGCCTAATCCAGAGCAAGGCCCTAACTTGCTTCAATTCTGTGAAGGCTGAGAGGTGAGGAAGCCGTAGAAGAAAAATCTGAAACTAGCAGAGGTTGGTTCATGAGATTTAAGGAAAGAAGTAGTCTCCATAACATAAAGATTCGAGGTGAGGCAGCAAGTGCTGATGTAGAAGCTTGTAGCGAGTGATCCAGAAGATCTAGCTGACATAATTAATGAAGGTGGCTACACTATTGACCAGATTTTCAATGTAGACAAAACCACCATATACTGGAAGTAGATTCCGTATAAGGCTTTCATAGCTACAGAGGAGAAATCAATGCCTGCCTTCAAAACTTCAAAGGACAGACAGACTCTCTTGTTAGGGGCTAATGTAGCTGGTGACTCTGAGTTGAAGCCAGTTCTCATTTACCATTGTGAAAATCCCAGGGCCCTTAAGAATGATGTCAAATCTATGCTATCTGTGCTGTATCAATGAAACAACAAAGCCTGGATGACAGTACATCTGTTTACAGCATGGTTTGCTGAATAGTTTAAGCCACTGTTGAGACCTACTGCTCAGAAAGAGATGTCTTTCAAAATATTAGTGCTCACTGACAATGCACCTGGTCACTAAGAGCTCTGACAAAATATGTGCAACAAGATTAGTGTTGTTTTCAAGCCTGCTAACACAACATCCATTCTGTAGCCCATAGATCAAAAAGTGATTTTTTTTTTTTACTTTCAAGTCTTATTATTTAAGAAATACATTTCATAAGGCTTATAGATGCCATATACAGTGATTCCTCTGATCTGCACAAAGTAAGGTGAGAACCTTCTGGAAAGAGTTCACTATTCTAGTTGCCATTAAAGACATTCACAATTCATGTAAAGAAGTCAAAACATCAACATTCACAGGAGATTGGAAGAAGGTGATTCAAACTCTCATGGATGACATTGACGGGTTCAAGACTTCAGTAGAATAAGTAACTGCAGATGTGGTAGAAATAGTAAGAGAACTAGAATTAGAAATGGAGCCTGAAGATAGGACTGAAGTGCTTCAATCTCATGATAAAACCTTAATGGATGAGGAGTTGCTTCTTATGGATGAGGAGAGAAAGTGGTTTCTTGAGATGGAGTCTATTCCTGGTGAAGATGCTGTGAAGACCGAAGATTGCTGAATGACAATAAAGGATTTAGGATGTTAGGACATTAGGATATCAGGACAACAAAGGATATTATATAAATGTAGTTGATAAAGCAGTAGCAGAATTTGAGAGAATTCACTCCAATTTCGAAAGAAGTTCTGTAGGTAAAGTGCAATCAAATAGCATCACACTACAGAGAAATCCTTAGTGAAAGGAAGAGTTAGTCAATCACTCTAGCAAATATCACTTGTTTTAAGAAATTGCCACAGCCATCCCAACCTGCAGCAACCACCACCCTGATCAGCTAGCAGCCATCAACATGTAGGCAAGACCCTCCCCCAGCAAAAAGATTATGACTCCTGAAAGTTCAAATGATGGTTAGTGTTTTTTTAGCAATATTTTTAATTAAGGCATATACACTGTTTTTTAGACATAATGCTATTGCACACTTAGCACAATATGGTCTAGGGTAAACATAACTTTTATAACCACTGGGAAACCAAAAATTTCATTTGACTTACTTTATTGTGATATTTGCTTTATTATGGTGGTGTGAACAGAACCCACAATATCTCTGAGGTATGCCTGTATTCACCCTACTCTTCTAGCTTTCCTTGCCTCCTCATTAGGAAAAAAAAAAGGGTTCAAAGGGCACTCTATAGAAGGAAGAGCAGAACTTTTTCCAAAGAAATATTTCATTAAATATTTTTAAACAATAAAGACTTTTTATAAACTAAAGAAATTAATATAAAATAATAAAAACCAAAGAACAATGAAAAGTAAAAGCTAAAGAATAAGCTAAAACAGTTAAAAAATATAAAAACATTAAATATCTAATGAAAGTAAAGTAAATACCAAATACACCAAAAAGTAAAAGTGAAACAAGGCAAAAATACAAATTCCAAAATTTAACACCTCCATGCAGATGGTATGAGGTGGTACAAACAGGTAGCAGGCCTTCATTGGGTCAATTTGCTGATTACAGATACCAGAAGTATAAAATAGTCTTTAGTCTTTCCCTTAGTCGCAGAAGATTCAACACTCTGTCCTTCTGCATTAAAAATATCTGTGTGGGAGGAAGATATCTCCTAAAGAGCACTGAGCTCTAGCTTAGTCATCTCTTCCAACGCTAAATCAAGCAAAAGCCACCCATCATCTACTCTCTTCAACCCTACCTTTTAAATGCAGTTTTAACTTAGAATTTAAGTACTGTCAAGTCCCTTATTAACAACATATAAATAATTTTTGTTTTGACCAAATTAAATTCAGCCATATCTAAAAAGGTAAAATTCTAGGGGTGCCTGGGTGGCTCAGTTGGTTAAGCATCTGCCTTGGGCTCAGGTCATGATCCCAGGATCCTGGGATCGAACCCTGCATCAGGCTCCCTGCTCAGCGGTAAGCCTGCTTCTCCCTCTCCCACTCCCCCTGCTTGTGTTCCTGCTCTCACTATATCTCTCTCTGTCAAATAAATAAATAAAAATCTTAAAAAAAAAAAAAGGTAAAAATCTAGTCATATTTAAAAGTATGTTTTAAAGGAAATATAAATTGTATATATTAAATCTGTCATACATATTAAATATAATAGAAATCACACACTTTCAAAGAATTAAAATACCATAAAAATATAAACTATAAACCATGCTAAATATAATTTAGTCTTACTATGATGATTTAGAAGGCAATTCAGAAGTATTCAGTAATTTCATTTTCAATACCTTGACCACCATTTGGAGTATCTCACAAGTAAGAAAGTAGTATACAATACAAGGTTTAAAGTAGAAATTTTGATATGAGAGCCATCTCTCTTCTTTCCATATCCATCTTTAAAAAAAAATTATCATTGCCAATCTGGATAATACCTGAGGGAAATGAGTCAAAAAAATTGCCAAAAGATCTTATAAATTCCCAAATCAAGTAAACCATAAGTAAATGGATTTCATAATGGCTTTATAAAGAATTTTGGATAGCCACATCAGCCTTCAAAGGCCAAATTCAGGACAAGGACACATACAAAGTATTAAAGATTCATTTATATTTCAACTACTAAGCCAAAAATGAAGTAAATATTTACAAATGAAAACTCTGAATTCCAATATTTCCACTTTTTAAAGTAAACATTGTCATTGACAAACACAACAGTAACCATTAAGAACTTGGAAACTAGTATTTTTGTACATAAAAATTCTCAGCTTACTATTTTCTTCAATAACACGTCTAAACCCAGACACAGCGAATACTACCAACATATAAGCTTGATGAAATTGTGTTGCCCTTATTGTCAATAATTATTCTGCAGATATTCATTACCAAAATCTACAACTTCAAATTTTTATAACAAAACTACAACTTCAAAATTTAGTTCTCACATTCTCTGTAGAAATAAGGACAAAATGACAAAATAAAGAGATAACACATTATTCCCTCAAAATCAAATAATTAATTGCTTATAAGTATTAAAACACTATTTTAGCTTATATAAAAGAGTAACAGTGACCAAGACCTTGAAAAAAATTCCCCAAATATTAAACAACTTCCTCTTCCAAGAAAAAAAAAAAAACCAACTTCTTCTTCCAAATATCAAATCCAAAAAACACTGGAAACTCAAAAAAAAAAAAAAAAAAAGCCATTTAAGAATCCTTTCTGAACCACTTATGAAATAAACACAAGTTTATTTCATAGCAACTATACTTGAAATGCATAGACCCTGAGGACATACAGTGCTCTAGTGTATTAAAACATACCTGAACTTATTTGGGTTTCATTTCAACCAATGTTTTCTATACAAATTCATAAGTTATTTCAAATAATCTCTTATCAAAACTAAAAAGAAGGCAAATTTTACAATCACACAGGTGACAACATTTTAAAGGACAGTTTAATTTTAATTAATGATAAATTTGAATACTACACACATCCTTATGCTTGGTGCATTTCTGCTACCATACTAAGACAAATTATTTTTGAAATGACTAATTTCTGGACACTTACACATTTGCAAAAGACCATCAGATGTACTAAACTGATAGCTCTATACTTTATTTTCAGATTCAAATGATAAATAAGAAGGAACTGAAAGAGGAAAAGGCTCTATCTGATCTTCACCAGTTCTGCCCACTAAGCTATAGAGTTTGTGGTTTATCAACACAGTTCTGTTTTTAAAAAAAATGTTTTAAATACAGCATTTATTGCTTGTGATATAAAAATGTACAGCCTTTCAACATTCTTTTACATTAAAGGTTTTTTTAAGATTTATGAAATCTAAAATAGGTATTAAAAATACAGCACAACCTTTTACTAATTTTACTTCAATAACAGAGTAAAACTTAACAAGTACTTATTGAATATCATCCATATGGAAGATCCATATGGTAGATTTTCTGAAAATCTACAAGAGATCCAAAGAGGTACTTGTCCTCAAAAACCTAAAATCCAGTGGTTGGCATATGTCAGGGTGATAAAAGATCAAGTTCAAGACAGAATATAACTGCCACAAGACAGATACCAAAAAGGATTATTACTCAGCAACTTCTTTTTAAATCTTTCACTTCCGTAGCTTCACTTTTACAAATTTCATCTGTTCAACAGTTGTTATACTTTTACAGAAAAAATGAATTTAACAGTAATTATTAAAGTCTCAATACCCTTTTCTTTAAAAGCCATTTCAGTACCTTGAAAATAGTGCTTCGACAACTCAGTAAGTCACTAAACACACACACCTTAGGTCAGACGCTATTTTAGGCTCTGAGTAAACAAAATCAAACCCGATCAACCCCCTGCCAGGGCAGATTACACTGAAGTAGAGGGTGCTTTTTAATCATCTTCATTAGATATAAATGTTTATACTAAAAGCAATATATTCTTTACTCTTAGTTATTCACACCAGATTTTGAATATGAAGTAAAACTCCAACCAACTTCAGAGAAAGATAACAGTCTGGTACCCAACTGAGAGCTGACAAGACAGTATCTCATTGTCTCTCCCTCTATCACCTCAAGACTATCCCTGACTCTCCCCTCTCTGCCCTCTCTCCCACTGCCCCCCATGACCCCCCCAAAGAGCTGAGTTAGGTGCCCTCTTCAGACTCAGTGCCACACACTGCAACCTCTCAAACAGCCCTTCCTACACTATCACAATCACTGATTTAGAACGCCGAGAACGTCATCTTTTTAGCTGCTTTTCATCTGTGCTTGACACTCAGAAACATTCGGTGAATGAACGACAGAGGGCTGAATATCTTCTTATATAAAAGAGTAACAGTGACCAAGACCTTGAAAAAAATTCCCCAAATATTAAACAACTTCCTCTTCCAAGAAAAAAAAATACCAACTTCCTCTTCCAAGTGTTTTTGTTCTTCTTCCCATTGTCACTTTTTGATGTCTACTAAAAATTAGTATCACAATAACTCTGGTCAAGCCTAGAATTAGCCAGGGATTTCCTAAATGGGTGGCTTTCAAAAATTGCTGAGAAAAATTTCAATGCTATTAGAAAAGGATGACTACTGTATTTTAAAGGCAGCACAGTGTAATGGTTGAATTTCGGCTCTAAAATCAGAAAAACAGGTTCAAAGACCAATCCCACCTCTTAGAGCTGTGTGACCCGAGCAAGCTACTTAACTTTCCTGTGCTTCCACTTCCTCGTCTTTATGAAAAGGTTTATAACCCCTACTGCATATGGTTATCATGAAGATAAATTGGAAACATAAGCTCTGAGCACATTTACTGACGTATAGTAAATACTAAATAGTAATTTTTATTTCTATTTCTGTAAAACATTTAACTGGAAGCTGAATCAGAAAAAATAAATCAATAAATAAGGCTTTAAACCATAATGCTTTAGCTTTATTAATTGAAAACTTAAACAAAAAATATCTTAATGGAATTCACTGAATACTTAAATACACATTTATTAAAGCTGTTAATCACAAACTACAAATGGAGTGTCAATACAGATGGGGGCGGGGAAGAAATGGTAAAAACCTAACTAGAAACTGACAGAGATACATTTGATCTTTAGTTCAGAAATCTTTCCACTACAGCAAACTGCATCTTTTTAATTAATTCAACTTTACAAGGCTTTCTTTAAAATTAAAATGCTCCCTTGAGGGCTATCAGTTGTTCACACCTCACTGTGAATTACTTTAATCAGATAAATGCATTAAGTACCACCACCTACTTAAAGAAATTGTTATTTGAAGAATAGTGAGAAGAGGGGTAGCTTTAAAACTAGTGTGCCTGGCGTGGAGAAGGCCTGTTTCATGCTCATAGTGAGCATCTTTATGCAGTCACGGGACAGCGTGAGGACAATGGCATCTGCAGGGTGACAGCAAAGGGGCTGCGGGAATTCTAAGGTCCATCAAAGCCAATTCCTCTTTACTAGGTGGTACTAGGTGCCGTTTAAGGAAACTTCCAGTTCTATTATTCCACTGTTCTCTTCTGCAATGTGCCCTAAGACTGCATGTGGTACCAACTTCCTAAATACCTCTAAAAAAATCAATTGAGGAGCACTTTTGGCAAGTTCCCACCAAGGAAAAATGACTGAACCACCATAGAAACATGAAACAAGACACCCTTTCCTACAAATAAAATTAAATCACTATCTGGAGTAAATCAACTTATCCTTAATTTATATAAACTAAGAGTCTATGTCCAAAATAAATACAACAACAGGAAAACCATTCAACTTAACAATATAGGAAGACCACAGTGTTTCAGGAGTTTCTCAAAGCTATCTCTAATGCTTTCTGGCTCAAGTAAAAAAAATCTTTTAAAAAATCTTCAAGGGGCACCTGGGTGGCTCAGTCGTTAAGCATCTGCCTTTGGCTCAGGTCACAATCCTGGGGTCCTGGGATCGGGCTCCCTGCTCAGCGGGAAGCCTGCTTCTCCCTCTCCCACTCCCCCTGCTTGTGTTCCCTCTCTTGCTGTGTCTCTGTCAAATAAATAAATAAAATCTTAAAAAAAAAAACTTCAAGTAAAAAATCTCTTCTAGTTTGTATAATACTACTTTAGCATAAGCTGAAGAGTTTGAAAGTGGAAAAAAATTTCTGAATGTTAAATATTTTAAAAAGTATTTCCAGGGAAGAAAGATTCTTTTAGCATTGATTGAGAACATACTTCACACTTAACGCCTTTGATTTTCATTGTTATTTTAAATAAAACTATGGCTGCCTGCGTAAAGTACCGCAAAAATGCCAATTGCTAATATTGTATATATGCTTTAAAATGTACATTTTAAAAGGTAAATTATTGTCCTCTACCTTAACAATCAAAAATAAAAATTTGGAGGAAAAGAAAAAGGGATATTACTTGAGCATAAGAAAATCCTCCAAATGAGAGAATATTATCAAAAGAATATCAGGAATATTACCTTGAAGGTCAAGGAAACAAGAAGGTTCCAAGGGAAAAAACCTGAACAAACTTGTGGCACTGTGGCCGCCCAGCAGAGCCCGAGCACCAGTCCCACAGCACACCACAGCAGCAGAGAACGGCAGCGGAGGCTCCACCAGCCACAGGGCACGGCGGGAACCAGTAACATTAAAAATCAAGAAGTGACCTTGGTTAGCCTGGTGATGGGTATTAAAGAGGGCACGTACTGAATGGAGCACTGGGTGTTATGCACAAACAATGAATCATGGAACACTACATCAAAAACTAATGATGTATGGTGATTAAAATAATAATAAAAAAATAATAATAAATTTAAAAAAAAGAAGTGACCTTGGATTAAAGCAGCAAAACTAAAGAACATGTGAACAAATAAAAGTACCTACTGAGACAAGTCATAATCAAACTATTACAATATAAACTCTGCAGCATCCGTATCAAAGTATTCATCAACAAACACTGGACGTTGATATTTGATTTGCTTTTTAGACTTGCAGGCAGCTGTGTCAGGGAGCACATAATGTTCCAAAGTCAAATACAAAAGTACAGCTCTTCTTAGCTATCTTCTTTATAAAATCAAAAATGACGTATCTCAAAGGTATGGTTCTAAAGAACCACATTAAGTTTTATTCCCGGTTAGCAAGTATGAGAAAATAGAAGTTTCACTTGCTTCAACAATCTACGATATAAAGCTAATACTTTCAGTAACGATGACTCCAATTTATCCACTTGCATCTAGATTGAGAGGGACTCAGAAAGAGCTCAGCAAGGAACACACAGCTAGAGCAAAAACATCGTAACCGCATTTGACCCACAGATTGTTCTTCCATGTTGGGCAGTATGTAAAGTCTCCTACACCACTTTACTGTATGTATGATTCATCAGTTCTACTTTCTAAATGTTAAGTTTTTTATTGGGTTTTTGGTATGTGTGGATGGGTACAAATGGGTTTTAAGGTGGACTCCAAAACATACATACATAGCAACTGTCCCAATAAATCTTGTGATGTGAGAAGACAGCAAGCAGATGTGGGTCCTGAATGGGAAGAGCTTAAGCACAGAGTATCCCTAAACAAGCCCACTGGTCCAAGATAGATGTGGTCATATATATTTCTATTGTCCCTGCTCCTGTCATATCAGCGCACACTTCAGATAACTTCTACAACAAGCAGCTCTCAGTGAATTAATCTGATCGTTTATTTGACCAGTGGTTGGCACTATGCTTGGTCCAATTTCTTTTATTCATTCTGTAAATATTCATTAAACATGCCAGATACCATGCTAAGCTTTTCTCTAAGGAAACAAATTAATAAGTCATGGCCCATTTCTCAAAGAGTTTATTTTAAGCAGGGCAAAGAGACACTTAGACCTAGCTATATGTCGGTATATTACTATATTAGACACATCTACAAGAACAGTTAAGTGCTAAAATATAGGGAGAAGCAAAATGCTAGAGATTCTGTGTAAACAGTATCCCTAGAGACAAAAACTATCAAATGCAAAAGCAAGCCTAGAAATACCCTTTCTTGTGCAGGGCATGAGGGATACTGACTAAGTTAGTATTCTTTGGCCTCAAGTTCTGATTTAAGAAAAAAGTAAGAGGCAGTTAAACTATTAACATAGCTAAAAATCAGAAAGGTGGATAACTTGATACTGGGTTGGATGAGTTTATAAAAGTGGAAAGTCAGTAGCAAAGGAGGATTTGTTCCTAAGAGAAATTTTTCTACCTAAAGAGACAAGATAAAGAAAACAAGACCTAATAAAGATGTACTGAAAACTACAAATAAATAGCTAGGACTACTAGATCAAGGGTTCACTAAACAAAGAGACTTAAATCCTAAAAAAGAGTAGTGAGTGGGGAAGGGGGATATCCTGAGCCAGCATCAATAACACAAGGAAAAAGTTCAGTAATTTTTTTTATGTAGAATTACCCTTGATTCATTCATTTCAGGGAGAACACTGTATTCCTGTTTAAAAATAGATATACCTGCACCACATGTAGTTTAAACTCTACTATTTCCTCACAGGGTAATAATGCAGCCTCTATCGAGCTGATTCGAGATCACTCACAATGAGAGGCAATAGAGCAGATTTTTAAAATTAAATTAAATCTATTAAAAAGCAATAGATTAAAATACAGACTCTGGAGCCAGACTACTTGGCCAAGTTTCTTCATTTCCCTGTGCTTCAGTTTCTTCACGCACAAATGAAGACAGACGTTTGGTACGCCGCAGGATGGTGTGAGAGGTGAACAGTTGGTCCGCGTACACAGCTAGAAGGAGGCACAGCACAGAGTGCTATGGCCGTGTTAGCATGGTGTGGCCGCCACTAACGCCCCTGTCACCCGCACTGCCGCCACGTGACGTAAGCGATCAACAAAATACAAGAGAGAAAGCTAGAGCACCAAAGCCACTGCCTGAAAGACAGACCCCAAGAGGAGGCATCGGCAACCCTGTACCGAGGAAGGCTTACTTTTCAGTTCTCTGAAGCCCTGAACCACTCTGGGGAACGCAGGGGCAGTGTGGTAACAGTAACTCTGCTGCTGGAACTGAGGACAGGCCATCGCTGCTGGCTCTACTTCACTGACTGCTGGCAAGCATGGGGGAGTGACAACAGCAAGTCCCTTGGAAATCTACCAGGAAGAGTATTAAGATCTAAGTGTTGGCGCTTCACTCTTGGATAGTTGCAGCAGAAGTTATTAGGGAAGTTGTCCCGCCAGGGAGACATCCGTGAAAATATGGGCCAACCAGTCTGTGAGACATCATCAGAACCGGTTCTACTAACCCTAGGGAACACGATAGGGAAACACAACCAACCACTCTCATGGCAATTTTTTTTTTTTTTAAGATTTTTATTTATTTATTTGAGAGAGAGAGAGCTCATGAGAGGGGGGAGGGTCAGAGGGAGAAGCAGACTCCCTGTTGAGCAGGAAGCCCGATGTGCGGCTCGATCCTGGGACTCCAGGATCATGACCTGAGCTGAAGGCAGTCGCTTAACCAACTGAGCCACCCAGGCGCCCTCATGGCAATTTTTTTAACTTGTGGGACCCTCCATATGAAACTACTTCCCAGTGTTCTAAAATGTGCTGTTTTCAAAAAATCAATGTAATGCCTTTGAAACAAGTCCAAATAGCCATAGGTCAAATGAAGATCACCCCTTTACCAGAGTTAGCTATATTAAATTATATTTCAACAACTAATACCATTTCAAAACACCAACTAAAACTTAGTTAAATAATAATTTCTCTCTGAAGATATTTATGAAGTAAGCTACACAAGACAAATGAAAGAATTTAGAACCTCTCTATTAGAAAGTGAACAAGAAAAACACATCAAATATCTTAATGTAGTATCATCAATCTTAGCATAAACCACATTTATCCTGAGCATGGTATTTTCTATTGGATCAAACAGTCAGTCTTCAAAAAATAAAGCCCACCCACCTGGGTGGCTCAGTCGGTTAAGTGTCTGCTTTGGGCTCAGGTCATGATCTCAGGGTCCTGGGGTCAAGCCCTCTCCCTCTGCCCCTCCCTCCCCGCTCATGTGTGCGCTCTCTCAAATAAAATCTAAAAAAATTAAACTAATATTCTGAGAAATGTAGAGAACATTTTCATTTACTTCCCAACATCTATTCCTTGCCAGTTGTTTATTAATAATCAATCATAATAATCTTGCCATTCACCCCTCTACCACTACCCTACCAGTGATTATTTTAGGAATGTTTAAGCCCATGCCAACTTAGGCCACCGGATCCAATGTTCTGGAAGATTCTGGGGAAAGATATTTTCTAGCTCTAGGCAGAGTGCCATGAAAAGCCAGTGTCTGTCACCTCCAAGGTCATAAAAAAGAAAGTAGAGCTCTAACTTCACTGCCATCCCAGAACCACAAGGAATCTAAATCTTCCAATGACACCAGTTACTATGAGTGGCAGAGCTGTGATGCAGAAAGAACCTGGATCTTTGATGACCTACTTCTAGACTTCCTCTTATAAAAACTATTAAGTTCCCTCATTACTTAAATTGGTTTTATATTTGTGCCCCCCAAACACCCTAATTTACACATTGTTTTCCAGGTTTATTACTATATAAGAATGTCATCCATGTTCATTTGAATGTTAGCAAAAACAAAAAACTATCCTACTTTAAACAAACTGATACACATATCAGACTCATTAAAATAAAAAGGTTTCATTGACAGTTAAATAGGAATATTCCAATAACTCTCTTTAATAATTTCTGGACTGTCCTTTAATATTTATCAATAAAGTAGAAAATTAATAAAAACATTTAGAAACATCAAACTCTCAATTTGACATAAAATTTAAAGCTCAAAAAGGTATAACTTGTTAGACCCTAAAATATTAGTCATATTTATACTATTTAAGTCACAACGAAAAGAAGAAAAGTTGTTTATGCTTTTATATAGTTGACTTTAGCTTTATTAAAAATCTTTAGAATTTGCTGCCCGTGAGTCATATTAATGGAATACATGGGTAGAATGGATTAATTGCAACCTATAAAGAGGCTGAAGTGTTTAACCATTTGTTATATTCCCAACTTCACCATGCTGGATAAACTACTAAAATACACATGAAGATGCTTCTAATGAGTAGTAATTTAAACAATAACAACCGCAAAAAGGCAAGAAAGGAATAAAAGGACACAAGCAGAAGATAAAAACTGGAATAACTAGTTCCTAAAAATGGAAAAGGGCAAAGGGAGGAAGGAAGGAGTAAAACACTCAGAATTCTTTATGGATAGGTGCCAATCTGACACATGTACAGATCGTGTGTTATGTAGGGTAGACTGATGCTTGTATCAAAATCGCTTTAGCATGCATTTAAAATTACAGAGAAATTGTGTTTTCTAAAGGAATTTAGCTTGTTTTACAAACACATCAGGTAAGCATTAATTCACCCACCTTCACTAATGTTGTGGTATAGGTATTCTGAAGAATTATTCATACCATAAATACACAAAAGAATAGATTTAAATTGGAGCTGAAAAAATTTGAGTCTTCAAAGAGAAGCTGGTTGTGCCTGGAAAGAATGTAAACAGACCACCTTTAACACAGATAGGACAACAAAAGATAACCTTTTTAATTGGAAAAGGCTCCCTACAACCTAGGATCACTCCCTGCCTGGGGACAAACCTGATCACAGCTATAGTTCAAACAGGCCAAAAAAAAGCAGGCAGGGCTGGTGGAGTCAGGAACATGTGTGACTTCCTACCTAAAATTAGCCATGCCCATTTAACCACAAGCTGGGTTGGGCTCCTCTATTTTAAGGTGTGCAGCTCCAAATTGCTTAAGAGCATATAATTGCTGGCCAGTTTCTGGAGTTAAGAGTGTCAGCAGACTTTCCACCAAGTCTTTAGAATGGACATCTTTGTCTCCACAAAATCCCACACTTAATTGCCAAGTTATCTAGCATCTAAGTACATGGCAAGTGAAATCACACACTGGAAATATCCATGAAAACATATCACACAAGGACACATCAAAAAGGAAATAAGCAAAAAGAGACAGCCCTTATTCCTTTCCACTACACCTCCCCCTGATGCACACATACTATATATGACAAAAATAGGGGGGGAAACTGACAAAAGTGTCCTCGTCTTTGCAGGAAATTATATAGAACTGACAGTTGAAACCCTTCCAAGTAATGTCACACCATTATTTACCTCCCTCTGAAAGTGCTTTGCTACTGGAGTAAATCCAACAGAAGGGGCTATTCAATCTGTATTCTGCATTCCGGAAACATTAGAAGGGAATTGGTGTGGCTTCATTGTACCGGCAAGAGATTTTCACTAATGTTTAAAAAAGGAACTAAGTTTTCAAAGACAAATGAAAGAAAATGAAAAGGTGTTCATTACCGCCAAAACGATCGATCACTCTATCAAAGCTGAGTTCTAAGTTATATGGCCTTAACGTACACCTGAAATTTAAGCTGCACAGATAACATTCATGGTTTCTACAATCTCATGGCAAAAACCTAACATCTACTTTACTAACAGCACCTTGAGACACTAGATGCAGAATATACATTTAGTACCATTATTATGCTGATACTATCATGTTCTAGCAGTCTACAACACTAACACTTGTTTTGATAGACTCAGTTATTTTAAGAATGAACAAAACACACATACCTTCATTTTCAGAGGCATGACATTTCACTTTCAATACCAAGTCAAAGGTTCTTTCTGGATTTTCCCTAAAAGAAAAAGAACTTTGTTTTATTTATTTCCTGTGACAAATAAGCATCTCTGCAGAGTTTATATTTTCTTAACTCAAAAAACTAATCATCTTCTTGTTACAATGTAATCTACGTAACTATATGAGCACAATGCAGAAATAACAGTTTTTTCCCAGTTCAGTAATGTAAGAGGCTTAGGAGTTCTGAGACCCAGGGCAAACATTTAACCTCTGAGCCTATTTTCTCACCTATAAAGTGCCTTGCTCACTTCAGAGAATAGTTGTGAGTATTATAAATCAACTAATTTATGTGGAAGTACTTTTTAAAAGTATTAAGTGCTTTATAAATGTGAAGCATTGACTTTATCTTATTGAATCAAAATTGGAAAGTCAGTATGCTCCTAAGTATTTCTACCTTTTCCTGCCAACAAAGCTGGCCAGCAGGTTCTCAGGCTTTTTTTTAAAGGACTTACAGTATAAGTGTAAATGATGAATACCTGGTTCCACCTGCCACATTCTAGACCACCATAAAACAGTTACGATGCTCCTAAATTTGACACTTTGCATATGCTTCTCTTGAAATATAATTATTGCAAAGCATGTTTAAAGTAGCAAACTGTACATAAACTGCAAGGCTAAAAAGAACAACAACAAAAACCTTGTTTTACTTCAATTATCTTTAGAGAAATTAGAAAAAGGCATCTACCTTAATACTAGATTTTCCCACCAGGTACAGTAGATTGCTTTGCTTCATTCAGAAGTTACCCACTTCTTTGTTAACTTCTCACACATTCAACCAATTCATTGGTTTAGTTTCAAAAAGCAAACTGAAATCTACTGAGACACATTTTCTTTAACAGTTTTGTTTTAATCTCTTTCTGCTAGAAGATAAAAGATGAAGCAAAATCTGATACCACAATGTCCACGTGACCAAAGTGTTAATCTATCTGTTATTCCTGCGAAGGAGACCTTAGTGTCTTTGCATATTGGCTGTTTTAAAAATGTACTTCCTTTAATAAAGAATGCCAGTTTTGGCTTCTAAATAAACACTCATTTTTTCTAAATTTATTACAAGAATCTAGAATCACAGGAAGTGACAAGCTATATAAATTAATTTGCAAATATACATTTCCTCAGCCTTCCAACTAGTAACTTGTTTCAATGGAAATAATATGGATTTAGGTGACCTCCTCCCTCCTAATCCAATTAATGTCAAAAAGTATACTTTTTAAATCACTTACCCTGCCCCCCCATGTCAAACACTGAAGAAAATAATAATTTTCCCATTTTCCTAATATTTTTTGGAATCTCTTAGGTGTAAAAATTAAATATTGATTCAATTATACTGTGACATTTTACAAGCCTTTCACACTTATACAAATACACATAATATTCCTTATTTTAAACTGGGGGAGTGGTGTGAAGAGGGAGTAAGGGAAGAAGAAATTCTTCCTAAAGTAAGTTACAGGAAAAAAAACAAAACAAAACATAAAACTCATACCACTAAGACCCAAAACAAAATCACCACACTTCCTCAAATTGCTTATTACATAATTAATCTCCTGATGAAAAATATCCATTGATACAGACACATAAAAACATTATCTATTGGATACCATTTTGCAAGCACCATGCATACACCCAGTGCCTATGTAAGTAAATACCTATCAGAGGCCAATTTAATTTTATAAGAAAAACTGGAAGAAAACATCTGGGAAACTGATAACTATGCTTAACTATGCTTAAAAATGAAATGGTTATCTTCACGTTAGGGAAATACTTTAAATAACAACCGCTTAACCTCAACGCTGTCGCCTCCGGGGCACCAGCAAGACACAGACAACCGACAGTCACGTCTGCCACACTCCGGGAGGAACAAGAAACCCACAGCGGGTGGTGGCAGGAGCCGCCAGGCCTCCACCACTACCTAGAGATGCGGGCGTCGACGCGGCGCTCCCGGCCGCTCCCGGAGGAGCGGCGCCGACCCCGCCGGGCCGGGGACGCGGGGCCGGGCAGGCTTTGCGGCCTAGCGCTGTCCCGGCGGCCGGCCGCGCACGGGGGGGGCCGGGCCAAAGTCGCCGTCTGGGGGGCCGGCCGCCGCGGGACGCCCCCACCTCCCTCCCACCCGCGACCCCCACTCACTTGGTCCTGCAGTCCATGGTTACATGTCGGTGTGAGGCTGTCCGTCCCGCCCCCGCGCCGGCCTGGAAGCCCACTGCCCCGCGCTGGGAGGGTCGCGCCGCCCCCGCCCACGCTGGCCGCCCCGCGGGGAAGGAGGCTACTCACAGCGGCGGCGGCGGCGGGCCCATGTCAGCGGCGCCCCCGGCGCTTCCCCGCCTCCCACCCCACCCCCCAGAGCCTTTTTGTGACAGCAGCAGCAACAGCGGTGGCGCGGCCGCCGCCCCCGCCTTCGCCGGCCGCCGCCCCCGCCGCCTCCGAGGCTGGGGCCTCTCAGTTCCTGCGACCGGGGCCGCCCGCAGCGGCTCCTGCACCTTCTGCAAACCAGGAAGTCGCCGGGAGGGGGAAGGGGCGCGCGGGGGCGCGCCCGCCGGCCTCACCTGGGCCGCGCGGCCCGCGGGCCGGAGCCTGAGGAGGAGGCTGGGCGGGGTCCCCGCGCCCAGAGTGGCCGGCGGGTCGCGGGGAGCGCAAGTGTCTGCGGGGATGGTCCACGTACCGCTTTGTAACTGAGCCAGAAACGCAAGGTGCCCCCTGTGTCCTCAGCCCTGGACCAGCCGACTTCCTTTCTGGGTCCAGTCCAGGCTCCAGGGCTACAACCCACCCCAAAAGCAAAGTAATTGAAATAGTACCTCGATTTGCAGTCTTTTCCACATCATATGCACACGGAATTGGATCACTAATTAATAGGTATTGTTTGCTAGAACCTTCGTCGTTTTGGGGCGTTTCATTTCGCTTCAGACTGCACTTTCGGAGCTCAAGTTGATGTTCCTGACTCCTGCCTCACTCCGGCTGTGGCCTGGTTACCGCTCTCTGAAATCCAGAGCTGCCCCCCTCCTGATTTAGGAATGTTCAGACATGTGCACCTGCTAAATAGACTTGTCAAGTAGCATAATGGTAGTGCTCCACTTGCCGGCACATATGGAAGCCAGACGTTCTTACATATACCACAGGACCGCAGAACGCCAAAGACTGACTTTGGACACATTCTCCAAGCGGCAGGCCTCATAGAACTGCAGCCTAGGAAGCTCAGGGAGGGCACAACTGAGGGGAAGACGGGCCAGTATATATAAAAAGCTAAAATTTACAGGGCACTAAAGTCCGTTAAGCAGGTTATATGCATTGTCACAGTACTTGCCATAACTCTATGTGATAGATACTTGCATCAGCATTTTATGGATGAAGAAACAGGCCAAGCTAATCCAGTAGGTGATGGCAGAGCTGGATTTCAGAACAGGTCTGCTTGATGCTGATAATTTCCTTCTACCACGTACTGCCTCTCCACGTTCTGCTGCCTTATATCTAGAATCTACTGAGAAGAGATATAGAAAAAGTCTTGATTGTCCAGGCCTGGACTCTTACACAGAGATCTTCAGGAGAAGACTTCTCCCGCCAACTTGACACATGGCCACAGTGTTTTTCAGCCACATAGGGGTTGCTTCAGACTTTATTCATGCAAAAGGTAAGATGATGAGAGGAAACCAAATGTGGTATGAATAGAGTATGAGTCATGAGACATAAAAGTCATACAAGGAGTCTTGGGAATTAAAGAAATCAGAAGCAAAAACCTAACATTAAATTCAGTTACGCAGATCTTAAATGTTCTTGCCAAAGGTAGGTGTTACTTGGTCAACAAAACGAAATATATTTTGTAGACACAGACCTGATAGTTAAAAATAAGGTCAGGACATAATAGGGAAACAAAAATATTAGATTTAAGCATGGTATGTGCTGTCATAGCTTGACTTGGGGTGAGACACTTCAGTTTCTCAGTTCCTACATTTGTAAAATGGGAATTATTACTTGTATATCACATGAGCAATGTGATATTCAAGTTAAAAAGTACTACACATTTGTGTGATCTTTTAGGAAATTATTCTGTGGATTTCGGTTTCACAATTAGGCAGTCTATACCACATAAATTTTTTCCCAAATGAAGCTTTTTTCTACCTAAGAACTTACCATAGTCCAAAGCCTTGAAAAAAATTCTGTAAACTAAAAACCACTTCTGCACCAGTGTTACTAAATTTCTCAAACTTCTCCTTTCATTATAATTAACTCTTTTCCCAAGAAAAGGAACCCTACCTGGGAAGATGCCTACATCAGGAGTATTTGTTAGTGGTAAGAAAATATTAATACAATTGTTTTCCCTCTCCATTTGTTGGGATTTAAGTGACAGTCATACCCCTGCATAATATAAAATGTTATTTTTTTAATCTGTCTTAAGTATATGAAGGGAAAACACTGCATATGCGCACACAAAGCAAATCTTTTTAAACCAGCTCTTAGGCTGACCGTGATGAGGAGATTTATTTATCTGTTCTGATATTACTGAGTTAAAAGGGATAGGAACACAGAAGGACACAATTTGCATGATTTGTTAAAAATTACTAAAAAAGGAAATTTTTGTACACTTATTTTGGTGATATGTTTAATGAAGCCAGTAGTATAATTTTAGCAATGTTCATTTCATATGGAACTTCTGATATGACCGATAGAGAAGTGTGCAAAGGGCAAGCCTTCAAGTTGGTATTATATCTTCACAAGATCATATTTCAGCAATAATATTTCTTATTTGACAATTGATACTAACATTTTTCAGGACCACAGTAGTCAAAGAACATGGTCTATATTGTTGCCAAAGAACATAGTCTATAAACTATTAGTCTTTTTTCAGTGTTTTAAGCTCATTTTAAATTTTTGGCATGTGTTTATAAAGAGTGTGTGTTCAGCAGGTCTTGGGCAAGGTGTTCTAAAATATGTCCTTGATCAGAACTTGCCTATGGTTTTGCCATAGCTTGCTTGCCCCAAATTGCAATTATGTGCTATTCCCAAATAAACCCATTTTTTGCTGGAAAAATAACTGACAGTTTTATTTTTAAGGTTAACATTATTTTGGTGATCAGAAATGGGATCCAGAGAAGACCCTCAGCAACTCTGATGCTGGTGAGCAAACAGATGCCACAGAGTCGATTGGGCCCATTGCTTTCTTGCCAACCCTGGAGTTTGAGGGTAAGATTTTTCCTGGATTTAGAGCTCCACTCTCTTTGTGTTTGAGCTCGCCAGGCTTTATTCAGGTTGTATTTTTAAGGCCTATCCTTTCTGAGAGTACTTGTTTGTTCTTTGGTCTTACTCCTTTTTCAGAACCAGATTGTTTCTAGTGGAACTGTGCCTGTTAGAAGTGTGTTGGCCTTTAATCCAATTCCTTTTCAGAACCCGACTGTTCCTGATGGAACTGTGATGGCCTTCCGTTTGATTCCTTCTGGAACCAGGATGTTCATGTTGAAACTGTGGTGTTAAGGAATTTTTCTCTTTGCTCTAGAAAAACCTCTATAAAATGGAATCCCACTCATCAAAAATGCTTTGAAAGTAGTGGGTCCACCCACTACTGGGACCCTAGTGGTTTTATGTTTAAAAACTATGGTCCCTCTCCAGTGCATTTCTAACCTAAATGGATCAACTTAACCAAAAGTAATTTAGAACTTCAGTGGCCATGATGGGGAATTTCAATCTCCCCAAACTTAACTTGTTTTTCTTAAAATTAAATTAGAAAGCTGCAGCTCCTAAGAAAAAACAAAACAAAACAACAAACAAACAAAAGACCTTGATCAAGTATTATGATTGTGTTATTGATATTTTCTATTACTATGATTGTGTTATTGATATCTTATATAACTGAATTTGCAGCTGCTTGGCAATTCATTCATGGGAGAGATGACTTAAAATTTCCTAATATGATGGCAGATTTGTCTATCTCATCTTATAGTTCTGCCACTTTTTGCTTTATGTAGTTGGGGTCTGTGTCATCATAAGCAAAGCAGTTTATAATTATTTTATTTGCCTGGCAAATTTATCATTATGTTGTGACTTTCTTTAACTCTAGTAATTCTTTTGCCTTAGCATTTAAATGGCTTTCTTCTGATTAGTATTTGCCTAGTATTGGTATAACTCTTTTCACTCTATTACATTAAAACTTACTAAGTCATTACATTTCAGATTTATCTAACTAGTGTTAATTTTGACTTTTAGTATGGTCTAATAATCTTTGACTCTTAGATCAAACATTTAGATCATTGCATGTTTTATAATTGCTGATATATTTAAATGTATTTGTCATCTAATGTTGTGCTCCCCATTTGTTTTCTTCTGATCTATGTGTTGGGTTTTTTTTTTTTCTTTCACCATTGCCTTCTTTGGGATTATTGACTGTTTTTATGCAGCCACTTTTCCACCTAGATTCTAGTTGGGAAGTTATATACTCTATTCCTGTTTATTTAGTGGTTATCCTAGAAATTTTAACTGATTAAATTCAGAATTTATCAATCCATCAACCTTCTCCCAGGCAGCACAAGGACCTTTAAAACACTTTTAAAAATGACTTTCATCAGTCCTGGAAAATTCTGAACTCCATTCTTTCTCCCCTTTCCTTCTGGGACTCTTACTATATACACATTCTCATTTACCCTCTGTATGTCTTAACATTTCTTTCATAGTTTCTTCTTCTTTTTTTTTTTTTTAATTTTCCTAGGCTGAATTCTGGATAATTTTGCAGATATCTTTCTGTTCATTAATTCTTTCTCTGGCTGTTAAATCTTCTGTTAAAGCTATCCATTTAGTTTTTAATGTATATTATTTTCATTTCTAAAGTTCTGTTTGGTTATTTTATTTTTTTAAAAAAAGATTTTATTTATTTTTTGACGGAGAGAGACACAGCGAAAGAGGGAACACAAGCAGGGGGAGTGGGAGGGGGAGAAGCAGGCCTCCCGCCGAGCAGGGAGCCCGATGCGGGGCTCGATCCCAGGACCCTGGGATCATGACCTGAACCGAAGGCAGACGCTCAACCATCTGAGCCACCCAGGCGCCCCTGTTTGGTTATTTTAAATCTACTTTCTCTTCATTCATATTTTTAAGCCTCTCCTTAATTTCTCAAGATATATTTAACATACATATTTTCAATTCTATTTCTGATAATTCCAATATCTGAAGCATTTGTGAGTCTGATTCTACTATCTGATTTTCTTCTGCTGGCTCTTACTTACAGTCTCTTGTTTTTTTTTCTTTTGATTTCTTTTTATGTTACCTGATCCTTGGAGTTTTATGTGCAGAAATGTAGTGAGATCTGAAAAGAGGAGTTCTCTGGAAAGAATATTCATTTACTCTTGGTAGATGTCTGGAGGGTCACTACCCAGTCAGGGCCCTTTCATACTAAATTCTCAACTTGAAATTTTTCAAACCACCCATGTGAGATCTGGTTTATAGTTATGAATCCTTAGGGGCACCTGGTGGCTCCATCAGTTAAACGTCTGCCTTTGGCTCGGGTCATGATCTCAGGGTCCTGGGATCGAGCCCTGCATCAGGATCCTTGCTCAGCAGGGAGTCTGCTTCTCCCTCTGCCCTTCACCTTGCTCATGCATGCTTGTTCTCTCTCTCTCTCAAAATAAAATCTTAAAAAAAAGACTCCCCCCCCCCCTCCAATTCTGCTCCAGTGTTTTGAGACAATCAGTTTCGCTTGAATCCCTTTGGAATGCCAGGTTATGAGGGTATCCTATTGAACTCCTTACATTAGGAAGGTCCTCAAGCCCCATGAGGCTGTAATAACAGGTTCTCAAGCTCATCTACCTTAACAAATACCTTCAAGATGAATGGTGGCTCTGGTGGCTACTTTTACTTATTCCCAACTTGCACCCCCCCCCACACACACACACTACCACCACCAAGTATTCCTTATTTCCTTGACTACTCTTGAATGCATTTAGTACTTTTTAAAGGTTTAATTCTAGGGGCGCCTGGGTCTCTCAGCTGGTTAAGCGACTGCCTTCAGCTCAGGTCATGATCCTGGAGTCCTGGGATCGAGTCCCGCATCGGGCTCCCTGCTCAGCAGGGAGTCTTCTTCTCCCTCTGACCCTCCTCCCTTTCATGTTCTCTGTCTCTCATTCTCTCTCTCTCAAATAAATAAATAAAATCTTAAAAAAAAATAAAGGTTTAATTCTAACTTTTTAGTTGATGTCAATAGAAGTTTTGACGAGACATCACAATTGCCTAGTTTTCAATACATATAAAATGTACTAGCAAGAACTTTTTATCTACCTAATAATATCCAACTTGCTTAAGCCATACCCAAATAGTCCCTGAATAATATATTTTTATATACTAATGGTGTGGGGGAAATCTAAGTTCAGTGCCTTTAGTGAGACACCTGTCCTTCCCAATGTACTGGGATAACTATAAAGGTAACTCCTGGTCCCCTAACCCTCATCCATTTGTACAATGTATCCATGTGGAAATTTGCCTTAGACAGAAATGAAGAGTCACTAATACCCAGGAGTACCTGCCCTGATAGCTCCTTCCCTTTTGGAGTATGGAAAGAGAAACAATATTGTAAACTCTAGAATGGTATTTTTTATATAATACTGTTAATAATGCTTCAACTTCAATAAAACTTAAGTAAACTCATGAGCTGTGAGCCTCACCAATTGTTTTGAGTTCCAAACAATTAACTTAGAAATAAACTTTTAGACACAATCCCCTCATGAGTTATAGTCTGCGTGTATCCAAATCAGACATTCCCTAGAATCTAACTCTGTATTGCCTCCTATTAATGTTCTTAGGTGAAATTTATTAATAGTATCACCATCTTCATTTATTATAGGATAAAAATCCTTTATGTAAAGTATTTAATAAGTCAGATTTTCTTGAAGTCCTTAGAAAACAATCTTGAAAATATTCTAGCAGGAACTGCCTTTTAGTATCAGCTCAGATAGTGTTATTAAGAAGAACATTCTCCAAAAATATTATTCTTTTTTATACTTAGCAGCAATATTATGAATTTGAATCTGAAGGTGAAATTCTACTTCAAAATGACATATGCAGTGGTTTTCAAACAGGGAGATGATAGAAGAGAATATTTGGGAGCAATATCTTTCCAGAAAGTATGCTTCCCCTGTTTCTGTCACAACTCATGGCCTATGAAGTTAGCATTCAATGTTAATTTGAAGGCTGACTCTAAGAAAAAAGTTCCAGTTTTGGAGACAAAAAGACTCTGATTATTCCTAACATCTTTATTACTAAATCTGAACATATCCAAATATTTATAAAAATCAAGTGGGAAATGATGATATTTGTTTCTTTTTCTGCTAAACTTTTAGCAAAAAGGATAGTAAAATTCTCAAAAAATAATACAGCAAAGACACTCTCTTTCCCCTGTATTTCAAGTGATTTGCCAAAAATCATATAATCAAATTCTCTTACCTCTGACGAGCTTCTGCTAGTTCATCTTTATCTTTATCTTGACATCTGCCAGACATTGGAAAACTTAAAATAGTCTTTGGAGTTAGGAAAAAACAATACTTGAAGCAGAGTATCACCAATAGACTGTAATCAGAGAAGACAAATTTTCTTTATGGACTCTTTGAGGAGTCTCACTTGGGTTACAAGAAACAGCAGTGTTTGTGTAACCCTGTGGCAATGCCTGGGAAAGAATCTCCTAACCCCACCCACCAGACACGTCACATAAATAAAAACATCTTTACCATATGGCAATTCCACTCACACCCATTTAATAGTCTCAAGAGAATGTGTAATCACATCCAATGAGCCACAACATTAGAATTTACTGGAAGGAAACATAGAAAGGCATCTAATATGACAATGATAGTCCAACAAAATCAATAACCCCTATAAGCAACCCTAATCCTCATATAAATAGGGAAATGATCAAAACAAATTCCTGTAAAAAGAAAAAAACAAACACATTCCTGTATGCCAAGTTATACTTTCCTAAAATATAAGAAAATAACTAGGTAAATATTACATGTACTTAAATCTGATCGATTCAGGGTGGGGGCATTACCTGCCAGCACAGAATTCAGTCGAATAGCAGGTTAAAAGGTACAATTCCACAGCAGAAGATCCTTAGACTGATAAGCAGAGATTCAAAAGCAGAGGTCAAAATATTTGACCACCCCCCCTTTTTTATTATTACAAACAAGGTCACGCTAAAAATAAACAAGGACTGGGTGCCTGGGTGGCTCAGTTGGTTAAGCGACTGCCTTCGGCTCAGGTCATGATCCTGGAGTCCCGGGATCAAGTCCCGCATCGGGCTCCCTGCCCAGCAGGGGGTCTGCTTCTCCCTCTGACCCTCTTCCCTCTTGTGCTGTCTCTCATTCTCTCTCTCAAATAAAATAAAAAAAATCTTTAAAAAAAAAAAAAAAAAAAAAAAATAAACAAGGACTGAGAAGTCTCCTTGGCTTCAGAAGTACGGGATATCATCTTATCTCTCTCCTGTTGTCTCTGATGTCAGACCCAAGACATGAGCAAGTATTTGCTAAGAAAACCTCTGCTTGTCATCTTTTCTGGGAAAGAAGGAGCAGCAGAATGAAACTGATAAAGGTCGTCTTAGTTTGTTGGGAATTTTCTTGCTTTGTAAGAAGGACCTCGGTCTTACCTGCTTCTCTTCATTCACTGTGCACAACTGCAGTTAGTCTCCTCTGCCAAGCAGGATAGCTGAACTTGGTGGAGTGGGACAGAGGCATCTGGACCCACAACTAAGCCTGATAGTCTGCTTGTGACTTAATGGAACCTCGCCATGTGGACTGACCACTCTTTCTCTCTGCTATACAGCCACCTCCCTGGGTCTTCTCTTTACTTCCCTCCAGGTTGAATTATGGATCAGGAACACATGACATTAGTATGTGCACCATGTATAGTAATTACAGTGTGTTCTCACTGTGGTTACTGAAGAAAACTACCAAATAGGAGCTACTAATTCCTATTCAGTGATGACATAAGACCATTGATCACCATCAACCCATTTATTTCCCTACGTTTTTTTTTTTTTCTTTAACACAAACACGTTGCTCTTTCCCTTTAAATAAGCAGGTATGAATTCTTAAATAATACATGCACAAATTCTTGGGGAGAGGCCTAATATTAGAAATGGAGGGAAGGCTTTAAATCAAGTGGCTTACTATTGAGTTAGAAATAATTCACTACAGCAAGCCAGCTGGCAAAACTACTTCCAGTTTGTGAAAGAAAAAAAATGGTTTAACATTTGAGTCACTGTATCATTTCACACACAAAGACTTCATGTACATACCAGAAAGACAAGCCTTACCACATTTGCATGTATCCTTTTATAGTTGTTGTGATTTTGCCAAGTGCTTTATGATCATTTTTTATTAGCTAGGGCTCTCAATAGTCCTGTGAGGTATAGATTAGTAGGTAAAACAGGTACTCTGCATGATGAAGCAGGAAGTGAACTCTCTAGAGACATTTTATTCCAAGAACGCCTGTGTGGAAGAATGCACTTTCCCCTGTTTGCCGGAGGCACCAGGAAGTAAAGTTGGCCTGCAAAATACTACTGAGCCATTTTAAAAAGCCATTTTCTTCACAAAGCACATATATATCTCTTCTCTCTCTCTGCCTCTTTCTTGCTCTCTCACTCTTGCTCTCTCTCAGTCACTTGCTCAACAAAAGTGAGCAAGGCTCAACTGGGTTTATATTTCAATTCAAATGTATTACCATATGGCATCTCCCTCATTGATATCTATACCCAAATTACAAGCAGTCTTAAATATTTCTGAAATCATACATTTCTTTAAAAGTCCTTTGTACAAGTTACAGGGTAAACAAAAGCACTTATATAACAAACTTAAAGAGTTTGTTATAAAAGCTAAAAGAAATTTAAAAACTTATTACTTACTCATTTTACAAATAATGAAAGCTAAAGTTGAGAGAAACTTTCCTAACATAATCAGTCCTTAGACAAATTGTATCTTTGAGGAAAGACAGTCTGGAAATTGGATTTTCTGGTTCTCAAAGATGAAAAAGCAAAACTAAAGTATAATTTTCTATGAACATTCATAAAAACAGAAAATAGGCCTTATATTATGAATCTTGGTATTTTATGTCATATATTTGTGAAATTAATCTCCATTTGACATAGAGTTTTTAACCTATTACATTGAAATTACATATTAGGAAAAGATTATATGGTAGGAACTTTTTTACGCAAGATGGGGATCTAGGAAAAAAAAGAGGTCAATGAATATAAACCGTCTACACAGGCTGCATGTTATAAGAAATGGATGCTAGAAACAGCCGCCTTGGTAGATCTAAATTAGCAATTACCTTATGATGGGTTCAATCACTCGCCCCTAAGCCAGTGTTCCAATATTATCATCTATTGTGTATCTATTGTGTCTCCTCCGGCTCCAGGCTGTGCTATCTTCTCCTGTAAGTGGCCATTGTCCTGTCCAGACCTTGCACTCTTCCTCTCAAAGAACAAAGCCTCAAAAGATGCTGTCCTTTTGCTTCAGCTTGTACTTTTCCTGCACTTCTAGACAACTCTGTGTCCTGGCTCCCAAACTGACTTAGTTGGAGTACCTGATATATATTCTCTAGGTAGTTATAAAAACTAGTACTTACTACTCTTCGGAGAGGTTCATTTTCTTTGCCCAAGAATTCCAATCCTGTGAACCTTCACTATTACCATCATAATATTCAAGAAGGCACTCAAGTTCTGGGGGCATGCTTTCAGCCCATCTATAAATAGAGATGACTGGCATACTGAGAGCCCAATGATAGGTTAAACTTTTCTGACTCAGGTTATCAGCTGCATTGTCTCCTCTGGGCTTGCTTTAATGATTCATTGTCCAAGAAGACCTTATGCAAAGTGAAAAAGAGAGTCCTATTATTTTGGTAATATGTACCAAAAAGTCTAAAACACATAGCCAGAAAAAGCATGCATAAACTCAACCAAGAAAAGAAGAGTGCTGTATACTTGTAATCACCAGGAAGGTACTAAGATCCTTTCTGGTTGCCTTACGTTCTGTGACACTGATTCAGGGCTCTATAGGAGGAGCCTGGCAGCTGAATGAGGCCAGGACACGTTCCATAGGATCACTGAAGTGACTTTTAAGAACACCCCAACACATCCTGAAATCAGACCTTAAGCCCTGTGAACATAAGGGTAGAAGTCCCCTCACTGTACTGGATGCACTTGGTTACAAACAATTCCTGCAAGAAACCCGGAGTAGATTAGAGCTCAGTTTCTGTTGACTTACTTTGTCCTAGGCTATCCAGTCAGACTCACGCATGTGCTAATTAATGTATTAGGACTGAAGCTTCTTAGGCTGAGATTCTCCATGTAGTTTGTTTGGCAAGCATAGAATTAAGTTTAAGTTGTAAGTTTATAAACACAATATTAATTGCTACCAAATATTAAGGCATGTTACAAAAGACTCCAGTCATCAATGAAAGAGAGCAGCAATATTTCAATGGCAACCTCACTATATCTCTGTTCCCACCTTTTAGTGCGGGAATTCAAAGCATAAAAATAAAAAAAAATGGTGAAATGTCAAGAAGTCTCTAATGACAAGTTTAGCTATTCCCACGCACCTCAACACCAGATTATGCTGCAGTGCCCTCTTGAAATCCCTCTCAGGAAAGGCCATCATATAAATTCAATTTTATCTTCCAAACTTAATCACTCTGGAATCTAAATATATTTAAACCTGGCCCTTTTAGGCCCCAATTACTGGTGTCCCTAATTTCCCAGGACAGCCAGAATGTATTGGACAGAAAGTTTGAGAGGAAAAAATATGATGGAGAAAGGATGTGATGTCATGAGGGAACAGGACTGGCAGTTTGCAGTTAATATTGTGTGCATCGCTACTTTTAGTGAGAACCGTCAAGCACATTGCAATGAGATTTTGATTTTGAGATACTTGTACAGAAACGCACAGAACATCTCTTGTGATGCAAGTGTTTTATTCAATGGTTCATAGGGGTTTAAATTTTTTTCTCGTATCATTTTTCTTCTCTTTTCATAAATATAATAAGGATCAGTTTCAATTTACTACTGTTCCCCAGTGTGATTTTCAGTAATGCTCCATTTTCGTCCAAAAAATGTCACAAGCTTGTAAGATAAGTTATGTGGTCTTCTTGAGTATAGTTGCCTATTTTTTTGAGAAATGAGAAAGAAAAAGAAGGAAAGAGGAAAAATATGTGCCAAGAGATTTAGTACATATTTTGAATATATTTTTCATTTCATCCTCATAATATATCGGAGTAAGGCCAAGTGTTTCTCCTTCTCTTATGGGTTAGACTCAGAAAGATAACTTTCCTAAAGTTACGTAAGTAGGCTTCAAACCCAAGTCTCCTCTTAAGCCATCAAAGCATAGGATTTTACTAGGTGAATCACAGTTAGAATAAATAAGCCATTCAGATAGTAGCAAAAATAAAGAAATAAATTACTTACATTCCTAAAAACTAACCAGCACTCTATTAGCTGTCTTGCCAGGGTGCCTGCTATGTAGAGCCATGGGACCCCCAGCTCATGCCAGCCACAATTCCAGCCAGCCAGCAGAAGTCACCAAGTATATATAGTCTACATAAGGGACAACCATATAACAAGACCATGTCTTCAAGTTTAGGAAAAGTAGCTGTTCCACCCAATTCATAGAAACAAGCACAGAAAGTCAAGCAAAATGAGGAGACAAAGAAATATGTTTCAAAAGAAAGAACAAGACAAAAGCTCAGAAAAAGAACTAAATGAAATGAAAATAACCAATATGCCTGATAAAGAATTTAAAGTAATGATCATAATGCTCACCAGGCTGGAGAGAAGAGTGGAAGAACTCAGTGAGACCTTCAATAAACAGATATATAAAAAAGAAAACAATAACTGAAATAAAAAAATATGCTAGAGGGAATCAACAGATTAGCAAATGCAGAAGAACAGATTAGCAATCTGGAAGACAAGGTAATGGAAAGTACCCAAGCTAAACAATAAAAAGAAAAGAATTTTTAAAACTGAGGAAAAGTTAAGGGCTCTCTTGGACAACATCAAGTGAACAAACATTGGCATTATGGGGGTCCCAGAAGAAGAAGGAGAAGAGGAAGAAGAGGAAGAAAAAGAAGAAGGAGGAGGAAGAGGAGGAGAAGGAGGAGAGGGGGAAGAGAGAGAGAAAGAGGCAGACAGCATTTTTGAAGAAATAATAGCAGAAAACTTCCCTAACTTAGGAAAAGAAATAGACATCCACGTTCAAGAAGCACAGAGTTTTAAACAAGATGAACCCAAGGAGGTCTACGCCGTGATACATAATTAAAATATCAAAGGCTAGCAGCACCTGGGTGGCTTAGTTAAGCTTCCAACTCTTGATTTTGGCTCAGGTCATGATCTCAGGGTCGTGAGATCAAAGCCTACACTGGGCTCTGCACTGTGCATAGAGCCTGCTTAAGACTCTCTCTCTCCCTCTCCTTCTGCCCCTCCCCTGCTCTTTCTCTTGCTCTAACAATAAATAAATAAATAAGTAAGTAAATAAATAAATAAATAAAATAAAATGTCAAAGGTTAAAGATAAAGAGAGAATTTTAAAAGCAGGAAGAGAGGGGCGCCTGGATGGCTCAGTCGTTAAGTGTCTGCCTTTGGCTCAGGTCATGGTCCCAGCGTCCTGGGATCGAGCCCCGCGTCTGGCTCTCTGCTCTGCAGGAAGCCTGCTTCTCTCTCTCTCCCAACCCCCCTGCTTGTGTTACCTATCTCACTGTGTCTTTCTTTGTCAAATAAATAAATAAAACCTTTAAAAAAAAAAAAAAGCAGGAAGAGAGAGGCAAATAGTTACCTACAAGGGAAACCCTCTAAGGCTGTCAGCTGATTTTCCAGCAGAAACTTTACAGGCCAGAAAAGTGCTGAAAGGAAAAATCCTACAACTAAGAATAGTCTACTTGGCAAGATTATCATTCAGATTTAAAGGAGAGATAGAGTTTCCCAGACAAACAGAAGTTAAAGCAGTTTATCACCACTAAACCAACCTTACAAAAATTGTTAATGGGACTTCTTTAAGTGGAAAAGAAATAGCCATAATTAGAAGAAAATTATGAATAAAAAGATGTAAAATATGACAGGATATTCATGAAATGTCGGGGAGGGAGTAAGAAAAAGAAAGGTTTTCTTTTAGAATGTGCTTGAACTTAAATGACTGTCAAATTAACATAGACTGCTATATACTTAGGATGTTATATGTGAACCTCATGTCATGATAACCACAAATCCAAAACTTATGATGGATACACAAATCTTAAAGATATACTACAAAGCTTAGTAATAAAAACAGTGTAGTACTGCCACAAAAATAGACACATAGATCAATAGAACAGAATAGAAAGTCCAGAAATGAACCCACACTTATATGGTCAATTAATCTACAACAAAGAAAGCAAGAATTTATAATGGAGAAAAGAAAATCTCTTCAATAAATGCTGCTGGGAAAACTGGATAGCCACATGCAAAAGAATGAACTACTTCAACTTTCTAACACCGTACACAAAATTCAACTCAAAATGGATCAAAGATCTAAATGTGAGATCTGAAACCATAAAAATCCTAGAAGAGAACACAGACAGTCATAGAAACATTTTTCTAGATATGTCTCCTGAGGCAAGGGAAACAAAGCAAAAATAAACTATTGGGACTATGTCAAAATAAGAAGCTTTTGCACAGCAAAGAAAAGCATCAACAGGATAAAAAGGCACACTGAATGGGAGAAAATAGTTGCAAATGATATATCTGATAAGGGGTTAGTATCTAAAATATATAAAAAACTTATATAACTCAATACTACAAACAAAATCTGATTAAAAAATGGGCAGAGGACCTGAATAGACATTTTTCCAAATAAGATATACAGGTAGCTTGCAGACACATGAAAAGATGCTTACCATCACTAATCATCAGGGAAATGCAAATCAAAACCACAATGCAATATTACCCTACACCTGTCAGAATGGCTAATACCAAGATGACAAGAAATAACAAGTGTTGGCAAGGATGTGGAAAGAAATGAACCCTCGTACACTGTTGCTGGGAATGTAAATTGGTACAGACATTATGGAAAACAGTATGGAGCTTCTTCAAAAAATTAAAAATAGAAATATCATATGATCCAGTAATTCCACTACTGGATAATTACCCAAAGAAAATGAAAACACTAATTCAAAAAGATACATTCACCCCTATGTTTTGTTTTGGTTTTTTTAAGATTTTATTTATTTATTTGAGAGAGTGAATGAGAGACAGAGAGCACGAGAGGGAAGAGGGTCAGAGGGAGAAGCAGATCCCCCGCTGAGCAGGGAGCCCAATGCGGGACTCGATCCCGGGACTCCAGGATCATGACCTGAGCCGAAGGCAGTCGCTTAACCAACTGAGCCACCCAGGCGCCCCCACCCCTATGTTTATTGAAGCATTATTTACAATTGCCAATATATGGAAGCAACCCAGGTGCCCATTTACAGATGAATGGATAAAGAAGATGTGGTATACATATGTGTGTGTGTGTGTGTGTGTAATAGAATATTACTCAGTCGTAAAAAGGATGAGATCATGCCATTTTCAACGTGGATGGAACTAAAGGGTATTATGCTAAGTGAAATACGTCAGGCTGAGAAAGACAAATACCATATGATTTTATTCATATGTGGAATCTAAAAAAACAAATGAATAAACAAACAAAAAGCAGAATCAGACTTATAAATACAGAGAACAAACTGATGGTTGCCAGAGGGGAGGAGGGTGCAGGGACAGGCAAATGGATGAAGGGAAGTGGGAGATACAGGTTTCCAGTTATGGAATGAATAAGTCATAGGAATAAGAGGTACAACATAGTCAAAGATACTGTAATAGTGATGTATCGTAACAGATGGTAGCTACACTTGTGGTGAGCATAGCATAAGGTACAGAGAAGTTGAATCACTATGTTGTACACCTGAAACCAGCGTAACATTGTGTGTCAACTATGCTCAAATGAAAATTTAAAAAACTAATCAGTACTCTAAATTTTATAACCATTTTTCACACAGAACATCTAGCAGCTCAGCTACTCCCTATTAGCTTCTTTAAAAAGTATCCACAGCACACCTGTTGCTAGCACAAAACATTAAGACTGAAATTAATTCCCAAACAATAGTGCCATCTGTCACTGTCCCAAAGCAACATTTCTCCTCAAGTAATATTAGTCTGGTATTTACATCCTGTCACTTGCTGTGAGAGTCACACCTTACTTTGGTTTCTAACGTGGGATATAAGAAGTGTCAGCCTCATTTTCCTTCCAGCTTTTATGCCTGTGTTTCTGTTTATCCATCCCATCTGGAAGACCCTTTGTTTCCTTGCTAACTGTCCCTCAAGGTCCAGCTCAGGTCCTGCCTCCTTCATAAAAACTCTGGTTTTGGTCCATAATAACATCTCTCCTTTGTGTTTCCATGGCACTTTTAGACGATTTCCAGCTGTACAATATTTAACCGCTCTTCGCTTTATATACATATACAATTTAAGCACCTCCAATTATAAATACCTTAAGAGCAGGAAGTATGGTTTCTGCTTTTTGTGTGTGTGCATGTATTCCTTCTGTAATACCCCAAATTATGTAGGGGCCATTTGGTATTTAATACATATTTACTGGTTGAATCATGCAATGATGGAATGACCATCATGTCAAGAAGAAAAGAATGATAAATTGTATATTATGTCGTTATTTTGGAAATCTTGACTCTGGATTTTATTACTTTCAGGATGGATCCATCTGTAAAACTTTATTCTTTCCCAAGATTTTGAGTGCAGAAAGACAAATGGTTCAATATATAAAATTATGCTCGAAATAAAAAAGCTAAAAGAGAAAATGAAAAAATATATATCTAATATTAATATTTAATGAATAAGAATTTTTCTGTAAAAAGTTTAAATGACTTAGAAGATGAATGCTTAATTATTTTATTACTCTAATAATTTGAGGGAGGGAAGGAGAAAAGAGGAGCTCTCCTCAAGAAGTAATAGATTTTCCCCCAGAGGCATCAGATTTCATCTAACCTTATCTAATATGAAATTTGGTACCTCCCAGACTCTTCTGCTTCTCCTCTCCCTCAAATTTTACCAAACCTAGTTACTATTTTATTCACTCATCTATTCGACAAGGATTTTGAGTGCTGCTTTTTCTAGCTTCTAGGTATTTAAAGACAATAGTGACAAAAGTGCATGGACTTGGTACCTATTTTTAGAGAACAATTACATTTAGTTTGAAAAATAGGTTTTCTGCATTTCCATAAATCAATGAACAAATTGTAAACCTCTCACAACGTTAGATCATCTTGGCACTGCCCCTCAGTTACACCTACGGCTTTCAGCCCCATGATTATTTTGCAGCAGATATGGTGAATGTAGAGGCGGGCCTGTTACAAACATTTTCTGTGTTAAGTGGTGGGGATTCCTCCTGCTGTTCCCTTTGGCTGCCTGGCTCCTCTCAGGGTGTTGTTAATGAAATTTAGTCTCCTGTCACATGGTCTTCTGAACTTGCAGCATCTTCTCCCTTATGGTTTCTCATGGATAATCATGAGTTTATGGATAGACTAGTTAAGCTCTGACATTTAAGACTTCAGTAAACTGCTACGTTCCTCAACAGAAGTTTGGCCGATATGACCAACAGCAGTTTTTGCCTTGACATAGAAAAAAGCCTATCCTTTTCTTGCTAAATAGTGTACTAAAAGATTACTTTCTCCAGCATTTTACTACGTAGGATCTCCCCCACCCCTTTGCTTTTATTTAAGCTTTTATTCCCTCTGCAGCACATGAAGGGTACAGTAATCATGATCTCTCACCATGCATTTACACAAGCAGGTCCATCAATTAACACGTTTCCAACACACCTGTTACCTACAGTGCTCGGTATCTATATTCGAAACCCTTGGACAGCTTCTCTGTAACTGGTCCATGGAGTTTTATATTCACATATTGACAAAATGAATACAATTTCTTACCCCGTCACCACACAAGGTAACCATGCAAAACAGTATGTTGGGCTCCTGGTATATTCCTTTCAGTGTTTCTTTTAACCATGACCCCTAAAAAGCAACATTTCTATCAGTGCTTGAACTCACAATTTCCAGACTGATAATTACCAGTTTTAATACTCTCTTTCCTCTAAATGACATTTGTTCTTAGAGTTTAATAATTACCAAGTGTTTCCATGGAAATTTTTTTATAAATTAATACTTTTCAAAAAACCAGCTATGAGGAATGCCTGGGTGGCTCAGTCAGTTAAGCATCTGCCTTTGGCTCAGGGCATGATCCCAGGTCTTGGGATCGAGTCCTGCAATGGGCTCCCTGCTCAGCATGGAGTCTGCTTCTCCTTCTCCTTCCACCCCTCCCTCCTGCTTGTGCTCTCTTTCTCTCTCACTCTCTCTCTCAAATAAATAAATAAAATCTTAAAAAAAAAAAACCCCAGCTATGATATTGAATAGTCTAGAAAGAGAATATGAAGTAGTATTTAAGGCGTAAACCAACTATGGAAATTGATTTAAATAATTTGAGTCCATAAAAATCTTACCACTAATCTATTTTAAGCTACCTTGGATCTTATCTTACCATGACCCTGTGTTCTAGTAACATATTTCCAACAAGCTTTTGCCTAAAGACCACTTCACAGATGTATTTGTTTCATTATCATCATGTTAAAATCTCAGGCTATACAACATAGTTTATGTGAATCAATGTGGATGCAGCACCCCCCCCCCCAAGCCTCTAAGAAAGTGGGAATATAGAAATAAGTGGAAAGATTTCCTTATTGGAATAGGATACATCCTCAAGAATAAAGACTTATTTTTCTTCTTTTAGCCCTGCCTCATCAGTTATAATACTCTGCAAAATAGCCAACAACTAGAAGCATATCAATTTAACTTAGTTGTTAGGTATGAGGGTTTAAAAGAAGAGTCATTAAAATATACTCACCAAATTCACAAATTGGCAACTTAGATCCCTCAGTCATGTACCCAGAGGCAACAAAAAGCCTGAGGGGAAAAAACCCCTACTCCCTTCAGCAACCTGTAGTGATTTGGTCTGGAAGGCACTTAGCTCAAGTTGTTTAAAACTATTCAGTTTCAACATTATGCATCCTGTTTGGAAGTTCAGGTACACTCATAGCTGAACTTCCTAACAAAATTACAAAGTGAGAGGTGATACCAGCTGCATGATGAGAGAAAAGAGTAGGCAGTAGGGAGAGAGTCATGTAGAGTTGGTGCCTTGGGAAGAGTAGTCACCTTTGGTGAGAAAGCTGGAGAGAAGATAATGCGAGGAGGGCATCAAGGGAAGAAATACCCTAGTTTATTCTCCCTCTTTCCCTGTATCTCCTGTTGCAGCCTCCCTCTTGTTGGATTCAACAAAAAGCTAGATTGCACAAGAGCTGAGTTGATGTAACCTGTCCAAGTCAGTCTCCCAAGGCATATAGCAGAGTGAAGGTTAGAGAAATGATCTGGAAGGGCAAACAGAAGATATTCAATCCATTGTCCACTTTGTATTTATAAATACATTAAACTACCCCTTATCCTTTTGAAGTAGATGAGTTATAAATCCTAAATTCTAAACTGAAGTATACCAAAATAGGAGCAACACCTTTACTTATTTAACTTTATCTTTTTTTCACCCAGCATAAAGGATGGCATCAAGGGAAAAAAATAAATAGTAAAAAGTCTTGTTGGCATGCTTATTCCTATTCTGTTTCTTCAAGCCCTCAGACTCGTCGTGAGTCTGAGACTTGCCCCTCCTATTTCTGTATCTTCATGTCCCACATACTTAATTTGAATCACCCAAAGAATGTCAAACATCATGTATTCACCAATCTGTCCTGTATTTCCTCACCTCTGGGCCTTTCTTGGGTAACAATTAGCAGCATTGAATTACACTGTATACCAGGCTGGTCACTAACTCTGTGTCCCTATCTTTTCAATGAAAATTATACTCTATAATGTTCTTGAGTAGCTGAAAGAGTAAGACTCTTTCTCACTGTCCCTCAGACCATCATTTAAACATGGAAGAAAAGGGAGACATAAGGGAGACTGTCATTTAATCACAGAAAAAAACAAAACAAAACATATATTTCTTCTCCTTCCCAAAACCCCAAGGCAATGATGACAAAGAGGAAGAATCACACACACACACACACACACACGCACACACACACACACACACAACTAGGAAAATATATGTCCTCAAACCAAAGAAGAAATCTCCTTGGAAATAGAAAAGAGAACTGACTTAGTGGTCTAGAGAAAGCTGAAATCTAAGCATCTAATTCCAAAAGATGCAAATCAACTCTCACGACAGATTTGTGGAAGGATGAAGGAATCAGAGGCAATGAGTATCTCTGGAAACAGGGTTGTGGGTTAGGCTTAAGAGAACTATTTGAAAGTCTTTTAAAAATGGGATTATAACCCTGGTCCCTGCCACCCTATGCAACAAAGCAAATACACCTTCTCATATAGAAGATGTATTTACTGTCTAGAGCAGTTGAACCATAGGGGCTCTAAGCCTCAAGTACATCAGGCATAGCTGATGAGGTGGGGGAGAGAGTAGGAGGAGCAGAGACTTCAGACTTAATACAAAGGATTTTTTAAAAATTGATCTATCAAATGCTGCAATTTCCATCACCTAGTTCCCAAAACACTAGCAACCAAGGTATACAACCTCCAAACAAAAAAGGGGGAGATTATTCTCCAAGAAAATGGACTAGCCCAAGAGAAAAGAACTACAGATACTGCCTCTTTTGAGCCCCACATAATGACCTAATGGTTAAGTCCACCAGAGGACAAGCTCCATCTGAGCACACAGAGCTTCTAATCTGTTTTTTAGTGTCTCACTCTTAAAAAATAATGAGTGGATAGCACAGGGTCATCAACATCTGCAAAAAATCACAACATAAAAGGCAATGAACATGTAAACAAAAGGAAGGAAAAGGGAGAAACAAGGAGGAAAAATCTTTTTTTAAAGCCCTATAATTAGGGATGCCTGGGTGGCTTAGTTGGTTAAGTGGCTGCCTCTTGATTTTAGCTCAGCTCATGATCTTGTGGTCCTAGGATCCAGCCCCTGCGCTCAGCTGGGTGTCTGCTTCAGGATTCTTTCTCTACCTCTCCCCTCCCCCACTAGCTCTCTCTCTAAAATAAATAAATCTTTAAAAAAAAAACCCTATAATTGTTATACTCAGATAAGTTATTCAGTCTCTGAAATAAAAATTAGATGCTATTGAAGAAGACGATGATGATGACGAAGAAGAAGAAGAAGAAGAAGAAGAAGAAGAAGAAGAAGAAGAAGA
>NC_058408.1:31674514-31676874 GCF_002201575.2 Neomonachus schauinslandi | reverse complement strand
GAAGAAGAAGAAGAAGAAGAAGAAGAAGAAGAAGAAGAAGAAGAAGAAGAAGAAGAAAGGTCTCTTGGAAGTAAACTATAGCAAAAATAAAGTAAAAAGTTAATCAGCAGAAAGATTGGAAGAAAAAGTTGAGAAACTATCCCTAATTAGCATAAAAAGTCAGAAATGGAAAGAGAAAGCAAATAAACAAGAAAACTAGACTATAAGCCAGGAGGTCCCATACCTGAGAGAGAGAACAAAGAAATGGGGAGAAGATAGCATCCAAGGAATAGTGAGAGAAATTTTCCCAGAACTAAAGAGCAAGAGGCTCAAAACTGAAAGGGCTCACTCCTAGTTAATTGGCCAGAAAGAGACACAGGTCACATTACCATGAAGATTCAGAACACCAAGGTTACTGTGAAAATCCTCAAAGCTTTCAGGGATCAGCAAACAAAACTCACATAGAAAGGATAGGATCCTCCCACCAGCATCCGAGGAAGTTGGAAGACAATGGAAGATTTGATGATTTTGAGGAAATGATCCCTAATCTAAAATTCTATACTCAATGAAACTATCAACCAAGTACGAGGAGAAAATAAAGACATTTTCAGAAATGCAAGGTCTTAAAAGTTTACCTCCCATACACTCCTTTCCAGAAAGCTATTAGAGAGTGTGCCCTGAGTGAAATGAGGGAGTAAAGCAAGAAAGAGGAAGTTATGGAATCCAGGGAACATGGGATTCAAGCCCAGAGATAAATGAAAGGGATTCTCAGACTGATGGTGAACAGAAATACCAAGACAACAGCCATCAGCAGGCATTGAGAACGACCAGATTAGAACAGAACAGAGGCCTCCAAGAGCAATGTCTCTAAGAATAATATAAGACTGACTGAATAGCTAATATTAGTGACCATGTTCAAAGGAGAATTAGTTTTAATATTGGAATGAGGAGATAATTGGTATAAAAACCAAGAAAATACAAATATGAGGTGACTGTTTACATCAGGAGAAAGAAAAAGTTCATGAAACAAAATATAGTCATAGTAAAGGATGTGACATAGCTGTGAATAATTTATCAGTTTACTGCATGCTGATTTTATAACTGATTCCAAGTTCATGTGGTAGATGCACAGCAAAACGAACCACTGAGACATTCAGTATGCAGCAAAGAAAGGGTTTATTAGAGAGGAAGCCAAAGGAGGAGACTGGAGGACAAGCCCCAAATCTTCTTCCTCCCTGGAGGATTGGGGTTGGTGTATTTAAGGACAAGGAGTCAGGATGTCACCAGGTACGTAGGGTGATGCTGACTGGATATAGGGAAAAGGGAGATGCCCTCCTTTCTAAGCATGAGCATTCAGGAATCATGTGTCTTCATGGGACATGTGTTCATTACATGGTGGCGTAAGCATGACGAGTGGGGGGAGATGGCAGGGCCTCTGTGTTGTCATGGAGGTAACTTCCATTCACTCTTGGTTCCTTCCACACAACAACAGCAATTCTGTTTTCTCCAGTTTTAGCTAGTCTTACGAGTGGCTAGTCAACTTCTGCAAAACAGGCTCATAAATCAATCAGGTTAACCAGAGTTTCCTTAGGGTAGAAAGGTCAAGCATTTGCTAACATGTCTCTTTCAATTTATCTACAAATGATAATGTAAGTACACCGAGAAAGTGAAATGAAAGGAAGCCGTGACAGGGCAAAGGATGGAGGAGTGCTGTGCAGGATAGGAAAGACCTCATCTCCTACATTAGGAAGTCAATGTAGTCATGCCCCAGGTGAATTCCCCAGAAGGTCAACCGCTGGAAGATTATTAGGGAACGTTCTTCAAAAGGGAAGGAAAAGAAGGAGAATTAAGCAGAGGTTGGGCTGTAATGGAGTCTCAAGGAAGGCGTCAGCCAACGCTCCAGGAAGCTCTGACACTAGCTCTTCAAAGTTGGTTTCACCCAGGTCAGGATGAGGTGGCTGGTAGTCTATACCCAGTGTATATAGCGCACTGAAGGTGGGCCTCCCTGGGAGGAGGCTGTGACGTTGGCAGAGAAGGCGTTCCTGAAGAAAGCTGACAGCCTCGGTTGTGTGCCAGCAGCCCCTGCAGCGACTGCTTCATTCGTAAAGGAACAGCTCGTCACGGTATTTAAAATCAGCAATATCAAAAAAGAAAGACCCAGAAATTTCAAACTAAGCCTACTTTTTAGACTTAGGTAAATATGCAAGATAAAAAAAAAGAGGCACTTCAAGGGATGGGACAGGGAGCAGGGAGAGAGGGGGCAGGTGCCGCTGTTTTCCATTAAGGCTGGGAGTACCACAGGACGTTGAAATGAAAAGCTTTTAAGGAATTTGATGTGTGTGTGTGTGTGTGTGTGTGTGTGTGTGTGTGTGTGTGTGTGT
>NC_058408.1:31619589-31674504 GCF_002201575.2 Neomonachus schauinslandi | reverse complement strand
TGTGTGTGTGTGTGTGTGTGTGTGTGTGTGTGTGTGTGTGTGTGTGTGTGTGTGTGTGTGTGTGTAGCTAAGGAAGTAGCCATTAAAATGTCTATCACTCTATAAAGACTATGGTCCTTAATCCTATTAGGACTAGACGTGACAATGTGGGAAGGGTAGAGTTTGGGAAAAGGAGGAAAATGAGTAATTTAAAGCATTCTGCATAATAATGTGGAGGGCTAACAAGATCAAAGGCAGGGATTGATAGCTTTGCCAAGGAAGAGGCAGTTTGGGAAAGTGATTCTCTTTCTCCTTAAGGGCTTAGGAAGCTATACTCTGTCAGAACTAACATTTGCCCTACTTTAAGGGTTACCCTTCGGCGGGCACCCTCTCATACTCAGGTAAAAGCTAAACACTATTGTGAGTGCTCTTCTCCACTCGGGCTTTCTGATGAGATTTGTAGGGCCATCGCCTATCCTGGACTGGCCTGCTGAGGTTATTCTAAAACAGAATACCCAGCTTTAGGGATATTAACTACAAGACAAAAGAGGCTGGATCCTGGGATAATAAACTATGATAAGTATAAAATTAGGGTTCTCAAAAGGTAGGTGGAGGTTTTACAGGGATTTAAAATAAAGAGACTGGCAAGGAACAGGGATATAAGCAACTTAAGTCAGGAACTGTGAGTATCCTCAAGGGGACTCTAGATAAATTGATCAACTTCCTTGGTATTCAAACATGGGAAATGGTGTTTGAATATTTGGTCCCTTGAACATGGGAAGCAGTTATATCCAAAGAATAGTTTTAAATTTTTCCTTCCTATGCTGTTATGACTTTTATTTTCCCTAATCTTCAGTAGATGTCCATTTTATTGTTAGAGGGCTTTTTGTAGGCTGCCTTGCCCTTCTGAGATCTCTATCATCACTGCAGATTCTGCTGTGACCTTTGGGGATACTTTGCAGCCTACCCACCCAGCAAGGCCTCCAAAATAGCTATAGCTTCCAGGTTTAGATCATTCTAATGCTTGCTTCATCCTGGTGTAGCAGGGGACAATGGAATGGAAAACCAGCCCAGTGGCTCTGTGCCTCTGCACCTCTCAGACCTGAGAATATCCTATCCATGATCAGCTTGAGCTCCTTGGCTCCAAAACATATTTGGAGCTATTCACAAGGGAACCCGGGCATAGACAGTAATCTCTAAATTGAGTATCAGTTAAGGTCTCAACAGGAAGCAGATGGCACTCCCAAATTAGGATAACGTTTAAGAAGGGTTTATTTACAAAGGGGCTAGTTGCAAAGATGTGGCAGTGCTGGGAGGCTACAAAGCATAGTGCAAGACACTGGGCTGCCAACACCAGAACTGTTCCATTTCCAGGGCCGAAAGGATGAAGACAGAGGAGTTATAGAACCCAGGAGAGAGACTCAAAAGAGTAATGTGGCCAGCTGAAAGGCCATTTCATAGGGGAAGAGTCAGGGTTAACAATACCCTCTTTCATTCTCTAATCTCCTGTCAGGGATTCCCATTGACTAAACCCTTCTGGAAGCCAGAGGGCAGAGGTGCTTGTTGATTTAATCCATTAAAACCCCCAGCCTCCCAGAGTAGAGAGCAGGGTGATGAAGGGTGGTAAGTGCTATGAAGGGGCCAATGAAGGTATCCAGCACTCCCGAATGCAATTGAGAATTCTGATAACTGAAGTTATGAAGTAGCTTCAATTGTGAATGATTAACACAAGTCTTTTTTTTTTTAAGATTTTATTTATTTATTTGAGAGAGAGAGGGAAACCCTGAGATCATGACCTGAGCCGAAGGCAGACACTTAACCGACTGAGCCACCCAGGCACCCCAACACAAGTCTTAATACAGAGTTTCTCTAGCTGAGATGTGTGTCTCCAAACATGAATGCTTTCCAAGGGATATACAGGGAGAGATGATTGTAAGAGAATCAATTTCTAGGTTTTTAATTTCTATGGAAATTGTACCCATTTCTCAAGCTTTCAGCTTGAGAATGAGCCCCTCACCTTTCAAAGAAAAGAACTGTACCTCACCTATCCAAAATCTTAATAAACAGTATTTTACCAAGATATACAAATTTCTGGGGCACCACATAAAGAGGGAACTTTCCATCATGATAAAGCCTCACACACCTCTGGGGCTTCCTGCCTTTTCTCTTCCTCCACTTATTTCTGTTAATGTGAAGACAGAATATTTTGGACCATGTTGTGATATTATGAATTGAAATATATACAAGAGTGAGTGGTGAGAATGGTGACAATTTTTGTTCTATAATTTTGCCTTTTCCTGTATTTAAACAAAAGCAATTTTTTTGGCTATTCTCAACATTATCCTTAAAATGTATCATTAAGTGGAAAGAAAGGTACTTTTGAACAGCTGAAGAGCCATAAGATAGTGATGTTAATTTTATTAAATAAAGCAGAAATGTGTTAAGAAAACTTATACACACTGCAGAAATAAAGCAAAATGATGATAGTGTGCCCTTTTAAGATTATTCTGGAGCATTGCCTTACAGGCCAACCTAAGGGATATATACATTCATATCTAATATGTGTATAATCTATGTCTGACATTTATATATATTAATATCTGACATATATATATATATCTATATCTGACAAATGGTTCATACCTAAAATGTTTTAAAAATCACCCATTAATCATTTTCTTAAAAAGCAAACAATCCAAGGGTGCCTGTGTGGCTTAGTCTGTTAAACGGCCAACTCTTGATTTCAGCTCAGGTCATGATCTCAGGGTCCTGGGATGGAGCCCCGTGTCAGTTTCTGGATTCAGCGGGGAGTCTGCCTGAGGATTCTCTCTCTTCTTCACCCTCTGCCCCTCCCCCCCACTCGTGTGTGTTCTCTCTCTCTCTTAAATAAATAAATCTTTCTTAAAAAGACAATCCAAAAAAAATGGACAAAAGACTTAAACAGGCACTTCATTAAAGATATCCAAATGAGTAATTAGCACGTGAAAAAGTGTTTAGTGGTATTAGTCATCAAGGAAGTGCAAATTAATGCCACAGAGATTTTACGATATAACTACCTTAAGGCTAAAAGTATAAAAAGATTGGTAGTGCCAAGTGTTAGAAAGGGTTTGAAACAACTAAAATTCTCATACATTGTTAATGGAAATATAACTGGTACAACCACTTCGGAAAACTCTTTGAAAGTATCTACTAAAGTATAGCATGGAAAATACCCTATGACATAGAAATTCCACTTCTATATCCAAGAGAAATTAGTATACATCTCCACCAAAAGACATGTACAAGAATATTCACAGCAACTTTATCTGTTAGAGTCAAAACCTTGAAACAATCCAAATGTCAATCAATAGGACTCTATATAAATCAGTTTTGGTATATTCATAGAATACTACTTAGCAATATAAAGAATAAACCACTGCTATATGCAGCAACATGGATCAGTCTTACAGATATAGTGTTAAACAAAAGAAGGCACACACAGAGGAATATACTCTATATGATTTCATTCATAAGAAGCTGAAGAACAGAGAAATCATAATATATACACAGTTTACTTTACATTCACCAGCCTAGCCTTAATTCATACAAATCAGAAGGATGAGATAGGAGATTGGGGGAGGATGAGAGAGAATTTGAGAGCAGCCAATTAGGGTTCAAAGAGGTAGTTGTTTTTTTTTAAATTGCTTAAGGATTAAGCTCACTCCAGTCTGTAGGGAGGAGGCCAGTGAATGGTGAAAAGTGTTGTCTCCTTCTTACTCCCATTCTGGTTGTTGTTGTTACAATCCTTAGAGTGATCATACAGGGCTGATAGAACAAGTCTAACTAGGCTGAGACAATTTCTCCAGTCCTTAGCCAAATTGCTCACATTTCCAAGAAAATGAGTTTCTGTAACTTCCCAGACCAAGGTTACTTCCAAGCAGCAATGCAGATAACCAGACCAGGCAAGATATATGCATATTGAACCAAAAGATTTATTATCAACACCACTTAGCCGAAGTCTCCAGTCTCCCAGAGGCACTTGAGTATGTGGGCTTCATTTCACTTTTTATCTTTAACTTGAATTCTTTCCTTCATGATTTAATCTTTTGTCTGCAGTACCACACTCTCATAGACTGATTCCTCTACCAAGACTTTCTCCCAAAATGTAGCTAACGAAACCATGTATTGCTCTGCTTCTAATTACTATTTACTTCATTTACATGTATCTTTTCTTTTTTTTCCCCCAGCTTTATTGAGAAATAATTGACATATAATATTGTGTAAATTTAAGGTGTACAATGTGCTGATTTGATACACTTATATATTGTAAAATGATTATATCACCCTAGCCTTAGCTAACACCTTCATCATGTTACATAATTACCATTTGTTTTTGTAGTAAGAACATTTAAGATCTACTCTCTTAGCAACTCTCAAGAATATAATACAGTATTATAATTAACTATATTCACTGTGCTGTACATTAGATCCCCAGAATGTTTCATCTTGTAATTGAAATTTGCACCCTTTGACCACCATCTCCCATTTCCACCAATTCCCAACCCTGTTTGCCACTATTTTACTCTTTTTCTGTAAGTTTGGCTTTTTTTTAGATTTCACATAAGTGAAATCATACAGTATTTGTCTTTCTCTGACTTACCTCACTTAGCTTAATGCCTTCAAGCTTCATCCATGTTGTGGTATATTACAGAATTTCCTTCTCATGACTGAAGAATATCTATGTATCTAAATATATCTCACATCTTTATGCATTCATCTATTGACACTTAGGTTGTTCCCCTATCTTGACTATTCTGAATAATGCTGCAATTGTATCTTTTGTCATTTTAATGTCATTAACCTGGGGAGAGGGCCTCTGCCAAGACAACTGGGAGTGGAGGAGGATTTTTAATTCACCCTTTACAGAAAGCTTAACATACTTGGATATTTGGCTCACCTTATCTCTGTGCTTCAAAGAAAATAAACATACTAGAGTTTCTTCTCCTGAATTTGTCTGTTTCTCCCCCCAACTTGGTAGCCCATTTATATTCCTTTGAATTCACACATTCTCTTTCTAGTAATTAACCCTGATACACTGTCATCTCCTATTACTTTTCCTTCTGACCAAGACTACCAGTTCAACAAAAGACATGTACAGCAGGTTTAGATCTCAGGGCTAGGAACTTTGATCTAGTGTGCAACAGTGGATTGCATAGTTACCCTGACCAGCCTATAATGAGAGACCAGAGCAAACTCAGGAGGGGGAAAAACAGGAAAGAGGATTTTTAAATACTATTCACCCATTAGACAAGAATCACATGTTAAATGTATCAGTTACTTTCTATTAATCCTTTTGCAAAACAAAGATATGTCAAAGATGTATATACACACACACACACACACACACACGTATACATACAAATAATTACTCCCTAATTTATTTCTTTACAAAATTTTTGAATATAGTATTTTCTAACTTCATGGTTCATCTGTATAACTGATACATTAGGAATACTGTAATGGTCAAAGTATTAGTACACTTACTACTTTAAGACAGTTTAAATATTTTCTGTCTAATCTGTAAAAAATAATACAATATTTATAATATTAAAAATCTTGCTGTTTGAGTCTTTGTTACAATTTATATATGGCCTCAGAGTCCCTGAAGTAGATTTGATTTCCCTGGGATAGATCAGATAATCCTTGCTACCATGCTGCTGCTTTGAGGTTTGGGATTTAGCCAGGGGTTGTGGCCATATTCTAATTTAGGGAATGTTGGCAATCAAAATTTTCCTGGACTTTCAGTTAATTCTCATGCTTTTCTTTATTTCTGTTCTGAATCCAAGTGTTAAATGTTTCTTTGCTGGGTTAAAGAGGGGCTATGTTCTAGTGAAAAAGGAAGGTCACAGAACATAGATGGAAACATTTGGGGGAAATCAGGGAGAGATGGAGTCCAGAGAACATTAATAGGTCTTGCTTATTCTTATACTTTTCCTCTCTCTACTTAGTTGACCATAAGAATCTTTTTTTTTTTTTTAATTTAAATTTTAGGTAGTTAACATACAGTGCAGTACTGGTTTCTGGAGTAGAATTCAGTGATTCATCACTTATATACAACACCCAGTGCTCATCATAACAAGTGCCCTCCTTATTACCCTTCCCCCATATAGCCCAACCCCCCTCTCACCTCCCTCCATCAACCCTGTTTGTTCTCTATGGTTAAGAGTCTCTTATGGTTTGTTTCCCTCTCTCCTTCCCTGCCCCCTTCCCATATGTTCATCTGTTTTCTTTCTTAAATTCCACATATGAGTGAGATCATATGGTATTTGTCTCTCTCTGACTGACTTGTTTCACTTAGCATAATACACTCTAGCTCCATCCATGTTGTTGCAAATGACAAGATTTCATTCTTTTTGATGGATGAGTAATATTTCATTGTACATATAAACCATATCTTCTTTATCCATTCATCAGTCAATGGACATTTGGGCTCTCTCCGTAGTTTGGCTATTGTTGATAATGCTGCTATAAACATCAGGGTGCTGATCATATGAATCTTGTCCAAATTTAGATCAAAAACAAGTTTAATTAAAATAGAGATCAAGGAGGTTAATGAAATAGCAATTTTTAAATCTGAAATTTTCTGTGTTTTATGTCCACTAATTCATTTACTAAGCCATATTTTGGAAATGTAAGTAAAGGACACTCATGAATTACTGGCTTCCTGAATTTCAGCACAAAAAGCTACTCTTCTATATCTGACTTTGAAAAGGGCAAACTTTTGCCCCTCCCAAGAAAAAGAGGAGTATGTCTTGGAATATGGAGTGAACTCTAGAGAGATTAAAAAATGAGGGGGGCCAAACAAAATAAAGAAAAAGGAACAAATAAAACTGTGGAAGAAAAACAAGCTAAGCAATAAATATGGTATCACTAAAATAAATGCAATATTTTGAAAAGTAGCTTATAGAAATACTTAGTTGAAATAAATGTAATATTTTAAAAAGTGGCTTGAATAAGTACTTAGTTGAAATTAACCTGTGTTATCAATTCTTATGCAGTAGAATTTTATTTATTTATTTTTTTAAAAGATTTTATTTATTTATTTGACAGAGAGAGACACAGTGAGAGAGGGAACACAAGCAGGGGGAGTGGGAGAGGGAGAAGTAGACTCCCCGCTGAGCAGGGAGCCCGATGCAGGGCTCGATCCCAGGACCCTGGGATCATGACCTGAGCCGAAGGCAGACGCTTAATGACTGAGCCACCCAGGCGCCCCTCAAGGCAGTGTTTTGCTTGGTAAACGTGTCTGAGACCATGCATCCCTGGCTGCTAAGCACCATGGTGGACAGGGCTAGAAAGGTAACAGCTTTATTTTGAGCAGGGGGCAAAGACAAGGCAGCACTTTATAGCTACATTGTAACTAGATCCTGCATCTTATGCAGTAGAATTTAACATACAGAAGATGAGTCCTCTTTAGTGTTAAAATGAAACTATGTACTAAAATAAAGTAAGAGATTTGATTTTTTTTAAATGTAAGTAGAACTTAAGATAGCTCATTTTTAAAAGACCACATTTGAGGGAATGCAAACTAGTGCAACCACTGTGGAAAATAGTATGGAGGTTCCTCAAAAAGTTAAAAATGGAACTACCCTATGATCCAGTTGTCACACTACTGGGTATTTACCCCAAAAATACAAAAACACTAATTCAAAGGGATACATGCACCCCTATGTTTATTGCAGCATTATTTATAATATCCAAATTATGGAAGCAGCCCAAGTGTCCATTGATAGATGAATGAATAAAGATGTGGTATGTATGTGTATGTATATATATAACATAGAATATTATTCAGCCATAAAAAAGAATGAAATCCTTGTCACTTGTAACAAAATGGATGGAGCTAGAAAGTATAACACTAAGCAATATAAGTCAGTCAGAGAAAGACAAATACCATATAATTTCACTTATATGTGGAATTTAAGAAACAAAACAGATGAGCAAAGGGGGGAAGTCAGGGGAGAGAGAGAGAGAGACCAAGAAACAAACTCTTAACTATAGAGAACAAACTGATGGTTACTAGAGGGGAGGTGGGTGGAGGATGGGTGAAATAGGTGAAGGGGATTAGGAGTACACTTACCAAGGGGCAGCTGGGTGCCATAGTCAGTTGAGTGTCTGACTCTTGGTTTTGGCTCAGGTCGTGATCTCAGGGTTGTGGGACTGAGCCCTTCGTCATCGGGCTTCCAAGCTCAGCCAAAGTCTGCTTAAAGATTCTCTCTCCCTCTCCCTCTGACCCTCCCTCTCCTCCCTGAAATAAATAAATCTGATATTTTTATTTTTTTTTAATTTTTTTTTTTATTTGACAGAGAGAGAGAGATAACAAGAGAGGGAACACAAGCTGGAGGAGTAGGAGAGGGAGAAGCAGGCTTCCCACTGAGCAGGGAGCCTGATGTGGGGCTCGATCCCAGGACCCTGGGATCACAACCTGAGCCGAAGGCAGATGCTTAACGAATGAGCCACCCAGGTGCCCCAAATCTAATATTTTTTTAAAAAGAGTGCATTTATCAAGATGAGCACTGAATAATGTATAGAATTGTTGAATCACTATATTGTACACTTACAACTAATATAACACTGTATACTGAAATTGAAAGTAAAAACTTAACAAAAAATAATAAAATACACTAGTGGTAAAAAAAAAAAAGAAGAATTTTAAATCATTTTTTCTTGCTGTTAGAAGTATAATCCGAATTTCGTATTTCTCAAAAGACTGCAAAAAAGGTTTTTAATAAGAAATAAAAGAACATATTCAGTATTATATTAGTTTCTTACTGCCACTGTAACACATTAGAAACATAATAGCTTTAAGTAATATTATCTTACAGTTTTACAGGTCAGAAGTCTGAAATGGGTCATACAGGGCTGAAATCATTGTTGACAAATTTGTGTTCTTTCTGAAGACTCAAAGGTGAGTCCATTCCATTGCCAATGACTCTTCTGTGGAGAATATGTCCCCTTTCTTTTCCATCTTCTAGAGGTCCTCTGCATTCCTTGGCTCATGGTCCTTTTCTTCCGCCCTCAAAGTCAGTAGTGCAACATCTTTAAATCTCTCTCTCTGACCTCTTCTTTCCTGTTATCATATCTCCTTCCCAACTCAGACCTTCCTACTTCCTCTTGCAAAGACCCTTGTGATTATAATAATCCCACCTGGATAATCCAGGCTAATCTCCCTGTCTCACGATCTTTAATTTAATCATACCTGAAAATCCCTTCTGCTATGTAAGGTAATATATTAAACAGATCTCAGGGATTAGAATGTAGAATCTTTGAGAAGGGGGCAGTGGGGGTGATCATATTCTTAAACAAAATACAATACAATATGGTTTTATTAAATACTGTGAATTTAAAAACATTCAACTCTAACTTCCTAGGACAATCAGTAAAATACTGACCTTGTTTTAAAGATAGATTATATTATAACATTATATATGCTTTATGACCCAACCGTTCTACTCCTAGGTATATACTCAACACATTTTATGTTATGTTCATCAAAACCATATGCTTAGGGGAACCTGGGTGGCTCAGTTGGTTAAGCATCTACCTTCAGCTCAGGTCATGATCCCAGTGTCCTGGGGTCGAGCCCCGAGTTAGGCTCCCTGCTCAGCTGGGAGTCTGCTTCTCCCTCTCCCTCTCCCCCCTCAGCTTGTGCTCTCTCTCTTGCCCACTCTCTCTCAAATAAATAAATAACATCTTTAAAATATATATATACTTAAATATTTACAGCAGCATTATTCATAATAACCCCAAACTATAAAATACCTAAATTCCTACTAACAATTGAATGAATAAGTAGTCATGTATTCTATACAAGGAAGATTATCTAGCAGTGAAAAAAATCTAAATCTAAAAACAACCATACGGATAAATCTCATAAGCGCAACGTTGAACAAAAGAAGCCACACACAAAAATCATATGTAATTCATGATTCCAGTTATATAAAGTTCAAAAATAGGCAAAATTAGTCAGAAGGGTGAGCAACTTCATTAGGAGGTAGTGACTAAAAGGGGACAAGACAGGAACTTTTGAGGTTCTGGCAACATCCTATTTCTTGACCTGGGTGAAGATTACCTGAATATGTTCACTGTGGAAAATCCATTGATTTGTACTCTTTTGACTTATGCATTATTCTGTATGTGCTTTCTATTTCTATAAAGAGTTTATATAATTTAAAAAGTAATGTTCTATTTTTTCTTAAAATATAAGTAAATACAGATAGAGACTTCTCTCAGGTTATAAAAATTAATGCCAAAGTTATTAGACTTTTTAAAATGCTATTTTTATATGTTCAAATTATATGCATAATACTAAAAGAAATAAACCAATTAGCTATTGCAGTTTCATATTTGTCACAAATAAGGTTATAGCTGAAATACTATGTTAAAGTGAAATTTATAGAAATTCTAAGGAATTTTTAGTAATTAGCAAATAAAATTGGATAGCAAGTTCTCTTGTTATAATCCAGATATTAACAATGCAGTAGAACAGAGCAAAGAGCTTTTACACAACAATATCTGAAAGGGCTTAATTGAGTTGATTCATTCAGCAAATAGCTATTGATCTTTTTTTATCTACTAGGCACTATGCTAGGCACTGAGGATAAAATGAAGAACCAGAAAGATGAGTCTTTGTCCTCACAAAATGTATAGTATCATGGGTAAGCCCCTAAAGTAAATGAACAAGTGACAAGTAGGAAGTGATAACAAGTTCTATCAAGTCACCAAACAAGGTGCCTAAATCTTAAATGCATGTTGCTAAGAGAAAGAAGCCAGGTGAAAAGGCTCTATACTGTTTGATTCTATTTATATGACATTCTGGAAAAGGCACAATAAATAGAGACAATAAACAGATCAGTGGTTGTCAGCAGTTCATGGGAGGGAGTTTAAGTAGGTGAAGCACAAGGAATTTATTTTTAGGGTGGTGAAATATTATGTATGATACTCTAATGGTGAATACATGATTATGCATTTGTCAAAAGCTATAGAACTTTACAGCACAAAGAATGAACCTTAATGTATTTAAATGAAAAAACAAAAAACGTTGAGTTCAGGAGAACCGAGATGGAATACAGAATGTGACTAAAAGAAACTAACTGCAAAATAAAGGTTATGAAAAAACCTCACTGAGGGGCGCCTGGGTGGCTCAGTTGGTTAAGCGACTGCCTTCGGCTCAGGTCATGATCCTGGAGTCCCAGGATCGAGTCCCGCATCGGGCTCCCTGCTCAGCGGGGAGTCTGCTTCTCCCTCTGACCCTCCCCTGTCTCATGCTCGCTCTATCTCATTCTCTCTCTCAAATAAATTAATAAAAAAAAAATCTTAAAAAAAAAAAAAAAGAAAAGAAAAAACCTCACTGAAAGGGTTGGGGGAAAAGGGCCTGACCTAAGCAACTGAGAATGAGTAGAGTCTGCAGGATTAGAGTCAAGAGGAAGTATTAACTGTCCTCTAGTTGATAGAGTTGTTTCCCACAGGGACACAGGCTAACAGTTCTGAAACCACTATATGTGTGTGTACTGCAATTGGAGACTTCAGGGAGTGGGACCCATATCTCTCACTGTTGGAGTGGGGTTTGCAAATAAGCAAGAGATGGAGGCTAGAATGAGCTATGTGATAACAGAATAGAGTTGGAGATAACAGTATGAACACAACTTCAGCTTAATATAGATATAGATGCTTACATATAGATGTATTTATAGTGAATGTGTATATACACAGGTTCATATGCACACATATATTTCCTTGCTCTACCAGCTGAGAAGGTGGAGAAAGCTGTTGCTCCTAGTAGTAACAAGTACACTTAGTGGTCACATCTTAGTTTCTAATTCCATTCTTCAACAAAAGGAACAAGGATTCCTTGGAGAAATGGCTGATTCTAGAAATGGATCAGAAAATATACAAGATGGGGGTGCCTGGGTGGCTCAGTCTGTTAAGTGGATGACTCTTGATTTTAGGTCATGATCTCAGGGTCGTGGGATCAAGCCGCCTGTCGGGCTCCATGCTCAGCTTGGAGTCTGCTTGAGATTCTCTCTCCCTCACCCTGTGCCCCTTCCCCACTTGTGACTGTGCATGAGCGCTCTCTCTCTCTCTCTCTCTCTCTCAATAAATAAATAAATAAATGAATGAATAAAATCTTTTTAAAAAAAGATTGAAAACCTCTTTAAAAATGAAAATATGCAAAATAAATCTGGAGGATATTAGTACCAGAAAGTGTATGCCTTAAAAAAAAAAAAAAACCCACAAAAATGGAGATATATGTCAAAGAGATTCAAAAGCCAACTGAAAGAGCTCCCAATGGCTAAAGCTGGAACAACTTAAGCAACAAATAAAGTAGTACTGAGTTACAACCTAAAGAATAAAATAAAATAAATATCCATGAGTCAAATCAATATAATAAATGAATGAATAAATAAATGAGGAAGAATAGGTAAATTTCCCATGCGATAGAATTTCAGGGGTGCCTGGCTGGCTTAGTTGGTGGAGTGTGCTACTCTTGATCTCAGGGTTAAGTTTGAGCGCCATGTTAGGCATAGAGATTACTTAAAAAATAAAACCTTAAATGGGCCCCTGGGTGGCTCAGTCGGTTAAACATCTGCCTTCAGCTCTGGTCATGGGATCAAGTCCTGCATCCGGCTCCCTGCTCAGTGGGGAGCCTGCTTCTCCCTCTACCCTTACCCCTTGCTCGTGATCTCTCATTCTCTCTCTCTCAAATAAATAAAATCTTTAAAAAAAAAATTTTTTTTAATAAAACCTTAAAAAAAAAGAATTTCAAATAATTTGCATAGATACTCAATTCCAAATAATTTGTGTAGTTTAACTCCCTTCTCCTTAAGTGTGGCTTGTGCATAGTGATTTTGTTCCAGAGAGAATAATATGGAAAGGGGAGGGAAAAAGTAACTATAGTGGAGAAACCTGACAAACACTACCTCAGCCAGGTGATCAAGGTCAAAATCAGTAGTAGTAAGTCATGTTGATAGTATGTACTCTTCATTCAGTATGGGAATGGCACTTCATCTCTGTGGTCTTCCTCAAAAAAAACCTCATAACACCAGTCTAATCATGAGAATCATCAGATGAATCCCAATTAGGCATTATACAAAATATCTGGCCCGTACTCCTCAAAACGCTCAAGGTCATCAAAAACAAAGAAACTCTGAGAAAATGTTGCAGATAAGAGGAGCCTAAGAAGATATGAATACTAAATATAATGTGGTATCCTACATTGAATCCTAGAACAGAAGAGATGATGGTAAAGAATAAAGAAGCTTGAGTAAAATTCAGATTTCAGTTAATAACAATGTACTAATATTCGTTCATTAGTTGTGACAAGTATACTATGCTAATTTAAAATGTTAATGATGGGGATGGGGAAACTAGGTATAAAGTACATGGGAACTCTTTGTACCATCTTTGTCATTTTTCTGTAAATCAAAAACATACTAAAATAAAAACTAAAAAAAACCCAAAGTGGATAATTGATCACTTCATGTATATAAGCTATTTAAAAGCTGAAACTGTGTCTTACTCCAATTTTCCTCTTGAATCTCTTTGGGCACATCTTTGAGAATGATAGGGGCTAACTTAGCATTGGTTGAGTTGAATTAAATTTGTAGGCTGAATAACAACAACAAAGTAAATGAGCAGGTAAAATACAGTGTAATTTTAAGGGAAGAACAAAATGGCAGAGGAACACCTATACCAAACTTAAATCTGTAACCTAAGACATTGCATGGACATCCTTAAAAATCCTATTTTAGGTTACCTAACTGTCATATTGGTCTTACCCAATCATCTATGATCAATTGAACTAATAGTTGCCTGATTTATCAAGAAAGCTTCTTTTGGGTACTTTTCTTTTTTGGGTATATAAGCATTAAAAAAAGTTGTAAGTATCTTAAATGTTTGAAGTTACAGTAAAGTTATTAACAAAATAGGGTGTAGATAAAAATATGATTGGATGATCATATTGGATGATTAGATTTCAGTGATTTTCCATCCCTGTATATGTTCATTGGTTATAGGTCCCCCAAAATGGAGTATTAAGACAAGAAATCATCCACAGATGGGGCACCTGCATGGCTCAGTCGGTTAAGCGTCTGCCTTCGGCTCAGGTCATGATCCCAGGGTCCTGGGATCGAGTCCCGCATCGGGCTCCCTGCTCAGCAGGGGAGTCTGCTTCTCCCTCTCCTCTGCTGCTCCCCCTGCTTGTGCTCTCTCTCTGTCAAATAAAGAAATAAAATCTTGGGACACCTGGGTGGCTCAGTCGTTGAGCGTCTGCCTTCGGCTCAGATCATGGTCCCGGGGTCCTGGGATCGAGCCCCGCATCGGGCTCCCTGCTCAGGGGGAAGCCTGCTTCTCCCTCTCCTGCTCCCCCTGCTTGTGGTCTCTGTCAAATAAATAAATAAAATCTTTAAAAATAATAAAAATAAAAAGCATTTTAAAGAAAAAAGCAGAAAAGAAAACCCAGATGGCACCTATACACCCAAGTGTGACTTCCCTGCAAAATGTCTTGGGGACCAACAATGCCACAATTCTAAAAAACAGAAAAGAAATCAACCACAAGAAAATTTTAGAGAAAAGAAAAAATAAATGAAAATAATGAAAATGACTTCATGAATATATAAGACCTGTGCATGATTATGTGAATTTTATATAAAAAGTGAGTTAGATATACTCTTAGATAATCATTCCTGTCAGGCAAAATGGTGCTTAGTATTTTAAAATTGAGAATTCGTATATTGGATCTTTTAAGATGCCCACATACACATACACACACCTTTCCTTAGGTCACTGTAAATTAGTCAGGTATCAGTAGTGGCTGTCAGAAGTTGTCATGGGTGAAGGTGGAGGAAGTCATCCCTGCCAGCCCCAGGCCTCCCCAGCCTGGCCCTCCAAGAGCTGCAGAATTCTAAATCAAGGCCCGTGAAACTTGATTTTGATCTCCACAAGTGTGGATATCCAAAAAATACCACAGGTGGAAATGAGTGGTATAATGGAGTGAATGTTTATGTCCCCCAGAATTCATATGTTGAAATTCTAACCCCTGAGATGATGGGGTGGGGCTTTAGGGGTGATTAGATCATGATGGTGGACCCCTCATGAATGAGATTAGTGCTTTTATAAAAGAGACCTCAGAGATCCCTCACCCTTTCCATCATGGGAGGTTACAGCAAAAAGACAACCTTCGAGGAAATGGGCTCTCACCAGATTCTGAATCCGTCAGGGTCTTGATCCTGCATTTCCCAGCCTCCAGAACTTTGAGACACAAATTTCTGTTGCTTATGAGCCACCCAACTAGGTGTTATAGTAACCGGAAGGGATGAAGGCAGATGGCTTAAGGAAGAAAAGATTCTTGTCACCAGAGGGCTTTCGAAGTCGTCATCCCACGGAAATCTGTGTTCATTGGTGTGGGGATCAAGCCATAGTTGGAGGATCCTGATATTAGCATCTAGAACTGGGATGAGGGAAACTGAGGTCCAGCCAAACTGAAAAAGTAAGATTCGTGGTTCATAGCAAGGCTCCTGGACTAGAAGAGATCTGAATTTGAATCAGAAATAAGAAAGTTATTGAAATTTGCCACCTGAAGTAGTCATTAGATAGGGAGGCTTTGGGTCAGTGATCCCACTAGTTCCCATTACCTCATAGAGGTAATGTATGCTGTGGTAATAATAACATTAAAAATGAAGACATATGATAGTAGCTAATACTTATTTATCAATTATATAATAATAATAGTTATCATTTATTGGATGCTTTCTATATGCCAGGCACTGTTCTAAGTGCTTTACTTGTGTTCACTTATGTAATACTTAAAATACTTAAAATCTATAAGTTAGATAGTATATGTCACTCCTTTATTGCAGATGAGGAAACAGACCTGAACAAGGTAAGCAACTTACCTGAAATCAATGGACAATTAACACAGAATTCAAACTCAGGGGGCGCCTGGGTGGCTCAGTCGGTTAAGCATCTGCCTTCGGCTCAGGTCATGATCTCCAGGTCCTGGGATCAAGCCCCCCGTCAGGCTCCCTGCTCAGCGGGGAGTCTGCTTCTCTCTCTCTCTCTCTCTCTCTCTCTCTCTCCCTCTCCCCCTCCTCCCTGCTCATTCTCTCTCTCTCTCTCAAATAAATAAATAAAAATCTTAAAAGAAAAAAAGATTTCAAACTCAGGCATGCTGGCTCCAAAGTCTACTGTTAACTATCTTATGTGTTACTCCATTTAATCTTCCCAGCAACTCACTATGTTAGGTATTATCTTTATTCCCATTTTCTAGATGAGAGAACTGAGAGTTAGAAAGGTTAAGTAATTTTCTGCAGATCAATCAGCAAATTACTAGGTCAGAATGCAGATTCTGGACTCAAAGAAAAGTTATTTTAACAACAAAGCCCATACTCTTAGCTAGTATAATGTAGCACCTCCTCCAGCACATGGATCTATACTAATTTCAGATAATAAGGAGGGAGTTAAAAATATACTGACAAGTCCAGTTCCACTAACCTCAGATGTTGGGCAAGGAGTCAACGGAGCCTACAGGGGTCAGCATCATGGGCTCTAAACAAAGCCAGGGCAGGCAGGATCTGTGTCATTAGACTGAGAATCTCAATATCGAAGTCTAATTTATCAGTTTTACATTTTACGTTGTTTTTGACCCAGTTTTCCGCACTGTGTAATTTTTGAATCTTGATTCCACTTTCTAGCCTATTAAGTTATCCCTTCCAGTTTTGGATCTTCTGACCCTTTGATTTATTGGTATTTGAATTTGCATTCAAAAAAAAAGAAACAAAAACTTTCCGAAGATTGTATTTTCATTGAAATTTCTACAAAAGTATTGTCAGCTACTCTAAATATGGAAGAATCATTCCTTTTAAGACTTCTCTTACAACTTTTTTCTCCTCTCTTTATATGGGCTTCTTTTTTCTTCCCTTCCACCTCTCTGTTCATTTTGCCAGTTCTCCTCATCATACCACTGTCCCCTGAAGCTGAATCCAGCCAGAGTGAGTCAGACAATGGTATTTCTGGCTTTACTCATGACTAATACAATTTCCCTGAGGAGGTGACTTCCTCCTTTATTTTGTTTTGGTTTCTTGATCTTAAAGATGGCCACAAGAACACAAGATATCCTAAATATCTCAAGCAATGACATGCAAAACAGAGCCCTTGCATACAAAGCAGTATTTTTCCTCATAGATTGAATTCTGCAGGTGAGCCATTGTGAAGCTCCCTAAGGTGCCTCTGGGGTCTGTAATATTCCATTTTTAGTTTGGCTTGGAGTGGAATAGTCATTGAATGTGATGAACGAGTTAGAACAAGGCTCCACTCAGTTATCAGGCCAGATTCCTTTTATTTTTTCACATATCAAAATGTGGTGAATTGAACAAAATTGAATTAGATTAATTTCAGTTAAATCCCTTACCCACTGGCGCTTGAAACTGTTGCTTCATGTTCTAAGCCTCTTTCTTTATAAAAAAAAAAAAAAAAGAAAAATCTCTTGTCAAATGATTTAAGTTTGAAGTAAGAAACCAAAGCAATATGAAGAGAAAGAAAGAAAAAAAAGGAAAGAAGGAAGGAAAGAAAGGAAGGGGGGAAGGGGGGGAGGGAGAGAAAAAGAAAAAAATGAATTCTTTAAGGTTTGTGTATACCAAGAGACGTACTAAATTTGAGTTTTTAAGATGTTATTTCTCCCTGTCCTCAAGTTAAAGCATATCTTGCATGAAATTCTCCCTTTTCCCTCTGCCAGCCCCCTGATAAGAAGATTGCTATCAGTTTTCTGATAGGCAAGAGAACTTAAATAGGAATCAGAGAACTTTGATCCTGTTTTTTCCCAGTTTCTCCATTAGCCCAACAGCCTGTTTACAGATTCAGCTACCACTTTCTATGAACTTTCTATGTGCCAGTGACAATTTATTATTTAGGATCCACAAAAGCAGGATTAGGAACCTCCATTATGAGGTGCCAGTCAATACTCCACTGTTCCTTCTTAACACTTACGAAATCTGTTAAATAACAAAAATTCAACCGAGTACATTTTAAAGACCTAATTGGCTTTACTCATTTATTCATGAATTAGGCAGCATCCCATCTAGCAAGTAGAGGGGAGAGGCAAAGGGTTGCAGAAAAAGAAAGGTTTTAAAGATGGAAAAGGCGTGGAAAAAAGGAAATACTTAGCAAAGAATCCGTTGTTTGAGGCAAAGTTACCCTCCTAAGGGGAACGGAAGGGTCTATCAGTAAATTCCCTAGTGCTGACCAGGCAGTTCCCATGTTGACTGGTTAAAGGTTACATTTCTGAGGGGTTGAAGCTGTGATGCGGGCAGGCTGGGTCCGGGGACCCTGAGGGGATCCCACAGGACCACCAAGAGGGAGCCTGACTGCACAAAGGATGTGAAAGGGCAGTTTATTGAAGGTATAGAGGGAATGCAGGTACAGAGTGTCTGGGAGACTCAGAAAGGACCCCATCAATAATCAGGGTCTGGGGTTTTTATTGAGGATGGTGGTCCGGTGTGTGTGTCCTATCAGACAACCAGGAACTGATTAGAACAAAGACGATGGCCCAGGTGCCATTCTAGTATATGATAGCTTCCTTGAGTTATTCTCACCTTGTCCTTCCTGAGATGTTATCTATTCTAAAGAAATCATTAACTCCTTGTCCCTTATAAGGAGGACATACAGTATTTGTATTACGAGGCAGGTGCAGGGTAGGCATGCGGGTGCTAGCAAGATTAGAAACAGGAAAAGGAGCCAAAAGCAGATTTTTATAGAGTCCTTCAGTTTCCCTATCTCAACTGCAGTCAGGTTAGGTAGTTAAGTCTTGGCACACTGACTTGGGGCCTTAACCTAAGTGATGCCATTTTGGTCCTGTCGTTTTCTCTTTAACAAAACTATAATCAACTAATTATTAATGCATTGTGTTTGTTTGTTTAATGTCTATTTCTCTCCAGGGGCTATAAGCTTCATGAGGACAGAGTTTGTGTATTACATAGTTCATTTTTGTAACCCCGGTGTGGAACCCAGGGCCTCACACAATAGTAGATACACAGTAAATATAGTTTGAATTAGTGAGTTAACAACAAACAAACAAATACCTGAGTCTCAGAGGTTGCCCATGAGCAGACTATTAAATGGCAGAGCTGTGACTAGAACTCAGGTCTTAACTCCAAGAGGAGTTTCTGTTCTCAAGTTATTTCCACACCATTTGCTTTTCAGAGCTCAATTGAAAGAATATGAGAATACATGGAGGCAAAAAATGAAATCCCTACATTGAAAAAATGTGAAATGGGTCTTTTATTCTGATTGCCTAAACTCCAGGTCACAATCAAATCATTTCTAGAGTTTTACTGGGGAACACTAATTTCTGTGGGAGAAAGACCCTGGGATTTGTGCTGTTTATTTACTGTAGAGTAAGGTGGAATTATTCAGGTTCCCTACTATACAACTGCCCAAAGGAATAAGTCAGCAAAATGCCAAAAGTATTTTACTTATCATTTGCCTCTCTCTTCCACTCTGTGGGGTTCTCATTGTAGGAGGTTCTAAGTCAGGCTGACTTTCTATACCAATTCTATACTTGAAAATGGAAATCTTTACACTGTAAACATTAGTATATTCTAAGTTTGATGTGTTTTCCATTTTAAAAGCATTCCACAGAATACATTCTCAGTATTCTTTCTTTAAAAGAGAGATCTTCAGTGGTGAGAAAGAAAATTTAATAGACAACTTCAATAGACAGTATACAATAAAGCCTAATATTGTTTTATAGCATAGAATCCTTCAAAGTCATTCAGGAATAAACGTGAAAACTTTCCTGCAGTTGTGACTCAGGGATAAGCACATGAGTGAAACATACTGTAAAGGAGTTTGGAGGGAAAAATACTGCTACTTTGTTCTGGGTTGAGATTCTAAAGTATTCTCATTCACAGTAATAACTGCCAAAATACAGGGTCATTTTCCAAGAAATTTATGTTTCTTGGACTTTCTGTTCCAGCTGGTATATTGATTTGACAGAGCTCTGTTCCAAATCTCAGTTCCAGCTCATTGCCCATTGTATCCTGTAGTGATTACAAAAGATGGTGGTGCGGGGTCTTGAGGGGGGCTGGAGGGAGGAGGTAGAGAGGGATAATCCACCTTAACTTTGAAAAGCCCAGTGTTGACCTGCATTTTTTAGGGTGATATAGTCATTTAGACATGCTGATTGACTACAGATCCTCCCTGCTTCTGGTTTTTTTCTACACAAGAGAAGACAGGCTGTTTTTGCAATAACCTTTCTCGCTTCTGCCCACACCAGTGGCTCCATTCCATGCTCTAAATCATTGTCTTCATGTTTAAGTAAACCTCCTTCCAATGCTCTTCAAATTCAGTGGCATATTATATATAAATCACATGCTGGCTTTTTCAATTGCCTGGGCATTATTTTGAAGATCTTGGGCTTTTTTTTTTTTTTTTAAAGCAGCAGATTTGTGGTAAAAGCTTGGCCGAATTTTCTCTGTCATTTGCCAGATTTTTAATTTTAACTATAGAATTTCCATTAATCTCAGTTGTACTTTAATGGATGTGCTCTCTCACTAAATAATCATTTCATTTAATTAATTATGATATTGTCCTTTGGACAATCTTGGGGACTTATAATGGCTTCACATTGGCTCCTAATCAGGTGCAGACTTTCCATATGGTCTTTTAAAGCTGAGCGTTATGAAATGAAATGTTAACGAAGCATACCTCCCTCCTCTGCAAATTATCTTCACTCCTTTTGGGACCACTGTCCTGAACGTGACAGGTTTCTCCTGCTCTCATGCTTTCCTCGTGGAGTTTCTGCAGCTTTTTAGAATGCCCACTCTACCCCCAATGCAAGTGCCACCACTGGGGCCCATATTCTGATCCAACTCATGTTTCTCTCTCTTCCTATTCTTCTCTTTGGCCACTAACTGTGTATTGACTTTGGCCACAGACAGACCTGCTCTGTCACTTTGTTCACATTATTTCACATCTGGCCTTTACTCAGCATCTTCATCTCTAACGGGAGAAAAATAATAGATTGTTATGAAAATTCTATGTGTAGCATAAGCAAAATATTAGCTCATATTAAGTACAAAATGTGTTTATTCCATTCTGTCTTGCCCTATAATTTAATGTTTTTGTGTGGCTCAGCCCTGATAATTCAATAAAACCCCCTGAAGGAATAGCATTGTATGCATGTCTTTTGCCACCTACAAAAGCCTGTTCTATATTGAGGCATACAGGACCTGAAGGAAAAAGATAATCAACAAGAATATAAATTGCTGTACTGCCTGAAAACAGATGAATGAATTATGGTCGAATCTTGTGGACACTCGGCTGTGAGTTCTCATGGAGAGGAGAGCTCCCTAAGGTTATTGTTAATCCTAGTGTGGGAGTGCAGTGGGTTAGTTAGGTCTCTGGAGACACGCTGCCTGGATCAACACTGACTCCACCACGGACTACCTGTGTGCCCCTGGGCAGTGCCTCTGTGGTTCAGTTTCCTACTCCGTGAAATAAGGATAATAGTGGTAAATGGTACCTACTTTATATCTGTGTTGTATTAAACGAGTACACACACACAGTCTATAAATGCCTTATAAGTGTTTGCTGCTATTATTGTTATGCCGTTGTTATTCAGAGAGGTAGGTAAGAAGAGGCAGCCATTGTTGTCTTGAGAGGCAAGAGCATAGAGTTTGGATTCAGATAGACCTGCATTCTGGAAGGCCTTCCTTCTTTCAAGGTAAGAGCTCCCGGTCTGTTTTCTAATACATAAGATGAAACTAATCCTCCTACATTTTTGTGAGGGTTTTATTAGATAAAATACTAATTGTAGATCACTTAGCACTGTGACTAATACAAAGGAGGTCCTCAAAAAATGGAGCTGATGTTATTATTATCATTATTACATTTCACTTAATGTATTTTAGAACAGACCGCTATTTTATTTACCACCAAGAAAGAAAAAAATACAGCCAAGTGCATAATAACAGGCCATCAAGGTATGATATATTCGATTTTCAGATAAAGATGTGGGAAAAAAATATGTTTTAAATAGATGAAAAATACTAGTTTTGCGAAGTGAGAGATCACGAAATAGCTCATCCCCCAGGGAGGCTCCCTGGTCTGGGAGGTGGAGACAGTGTGAAGAAGTGTTTAAAGGGCAGTCCCTTGGCTCCTCAGGAGTTTCAGGGCCTGAATTCTTAGACATCAAGCCTGGGTGTGTGAGAGTAGATCATTTCAATTTCCATAAGTGCTACCAAAGGCTACTAGTAACTCATGACTTTGCCTGTTTTCCTCCTTCTTCCTCAAATATCTAGTCATAAGTATTTCAACAAAATGCAACTAAACTTAGTCTATGAAATAATTTTATGATTGCCTTTTCTTAGGCTTCTCCACTTTAGATTTAGAAATAGCCCAAACACAGAAATTGCACAGAAGTTTTCTTGCTCTTCAAGGCTTTTCCTTTTTAACTACAGCTGCACAAGATTTTCATTCCATTTCCTCTGAGTGACCATGAGAAAAATTTCTCCTTTGTCTTTTTCTGGTTCGAAGACCCTAGAGAATAAATTGAATTTTTGGGACATTGCCAGATGTGTGATAGATCTACAAGGAAAACAATAAGCAATCTTTTCTGTTTGCAGAGACTAAATTCAGAGACTACTGCCCTGACAGGTTACATATAAAACTAGCCCTCGCGCCTCTCCCCCAGCCCCTCTTCTGATTAGCTTTTCTTTGAAGGTTGAGTGAGATGAGTTAGAGTATCTTTTCTATTTCAGATCCAGTGGATGTGGGGGTGTTGCAATTTACACACAGAACTAAAAACTTTGCGATGCCAGATTCTAAATCATCACTATCACTGAGTTTAGTCTGGTGCCCCTGGCCTCATCAGACACATATTTCTCTCTGTCATAAGGGGTTGTTAGCCAGTTTATTTCAAAGTCTTAGAACACAACTGTTTCCTTTTCATTCCTACACATTTCCCTCAATTTCAATCTAAATAACTTTTTAAAAATTGTCTATTATTTCATTGCCAAGTAATGCTGCAATGTTCATTCCTACTCCTATTTCTAAGCATATGGCACTCATCTTCTTGCCACTGTAGGGAGGAAAGGGCCAACTATCAGAGATCGAGAAAGGGATCTCAGAACAGGACCATATGTGGTAGGAGAAGAGCACTCCTTTCATGTTCGTACAGCCTTTCTATTTATAGTTACAACATTTATAAGCTACCCCCATCTGATGGGGACATGGCTGATACACATTCGGTAGTGCAGCTAACTAGCTAAGTACTGGAAGAAATTTTTCCATTCATGCAATAGTTACATTCTATGCCATTTTGAAATAAGAGGAGAAAGGCCCTTTCTCACCAAAAAAAGGATTTCTTCCTTCAGGTAAATCTAGAGGGTAATTTTCTCGCTGTGATGATGCTACCACCTGAAGCTGAAACATCAAAAGTTTCTCAAAGTTGATTTGACCAGAACAAATTGAGATAGAATATGATCAATTGACCAAAACACCCTTACACAGTGTCTCCTGCCTTGTTCTCATTTGTATGATCTTTCAGAGAAAGGACAATCTTACTGGCATTTGAATCATCTACTCTTTTATAACAATGCCTGGCAACTTGTAAGTTCTCAACAAATCTTTGTTTAATCTCACCACACAAAGATAGCTACTCTTAACATTTCAGCAAACACACCCTTTTAGAACCTAGTCTGAATTCAGGGTAAGAATTCCAAGCTCAGGGGAATTGTATACAAGCCATACCATGATACAGGCAGTAATTCCAAGCAAAAACATGTTGAACTCCCATTGTAGAGCTTTTTAGCTGGTAAAGGGAAAAATCCTTTTCTAACTCAAAGTCATAAAGATTGTTGCAGGTGGCTTCCCTAAAAAGAAGCAGGCCCTGAGATGAAGTCAAGTGTGAGAAAGTTTTATTGGGGGGAAACACATAAAAAAGAAAAAAAGGAGAGAAAGCAGGATTGGGCAAGGAACTGACAAACCACAGTGTACATTTGACAGCATCTATTAGCCCAACGGGAGCTCCAGAGCAAAGACTGCCCATCCAGGCAGTTCCTCATTGGGTGGAAATGGCTTGAACCTTAAATTACCACCTTGCTCAGTCATTGGCTAGCAGCCTCCCCAAGAACAGCATGAATTTGAGCTAAAACCTGCTGGTCTCCCCAAGAACAGCATGAATGCTAACAGCGGGAGGCTGACAGATACCCACATGTTAGTAGCTAGCCAACAAGACCTTTCTTGAAAATGGATCTGGGTGGTGCCTTTTCTTGGTGGCCACAAAGAGATTCGCTTATATTTTCTTTCAAAAGAAAAATGCTGTGTATTGAGATCTTTGATTTATGAGGATTTTATGTTTGAGTACGGTGTGAGTTAGGCCTCTAAATTGCTCTAGCATTCCCTGAATGGTCCATCACTTCTCAAAGAATTTTAATGGGACCGTTTAATGTGACATTGGATGTGTTATTGGATGATTTTTTAAACATTGGAAGAATGTTTCTTCACTCCCGACTATGCACAATATGAGGACTGTAGACACAATACACTTTTAAGGTTAATCTGCATTGTTAACTTTTTCCACTTAACTTTCTTAAGTAGACCATCAACAAAACAATAAATTAAGCCCTGATTTGTAGTAGTGTCCAGTTTCTGTGGTGTGAATACTCCCACCATGGCTGATTTCAAGCTACCCATGTGGTGCCACTCGGAGCAGAGTTGGGAAGAGATAAGCAGTATGACACTATTATGTAGTATTTCCTCCATACAGATAAAACAGATATAAATAACCTCAAGAGCATAGATAATTGTAGTACATACAAAAGCATAGTAAATTATAGTAAAATAATTAGTAAGTGATGAACTTCGGGATTTATTACTTTTGGTTTTGATGTAAGTTACTTAATTGTAAGCTTATATAATTTAATTTTTAATAATGTCTGTGTTTAAAAACCAGTTCACAAAATTTTTGAAAATTTAACAATAGGCTCTCATGAGCTGGCACAAGCCAGATCCAATACAAGGTAGAAATTTCCGTTTTAGGTTTCTTCCCTGGAGAAATTGGAATATATATATGCTCAGTGATGTAGGTATAAGAATACTTACTGCACTGGTGTTTATAACAGGGAAAAGTGAAAATGACATACCTGTCCATAAGCACACAAATTGATAAATAAACTGGGTTTTACTATGATTCAATATTAAACGGTGGTTAAAAATAAAATAAATTAGATTCTCATGTATCAACATAGATCAATTCCCAGAGAAAGCTGCAAGTACCTTCTTGCATTGTGATACTAATTGTGTAAAACTTTAAAATATACAAACACATTTTAAATCTAGTTTATAAAAATATGCCTATATAATTAAGGTATAAAGATATTTATGAAAATGAAATACACAAAGTTCAGAGAGTAGTTACTTCTGGGGAATGGATGAGGTAGCACTTTAAGTGTATCTATAACACTTTATTTCTTTAAGGGGAAAATGATAATCTGAGCAATAATCATAAAAGAGAGACAATCCAACATTATATGCCCCGATAGACATACACAAGATACCTGTGAAACATTCTTGCCAAAAAAGAGAACTTATGTCTGCTTAAACTTCTACATCTAATTCCCAATTTATGGAAAAACAAGGGACAAATAAAAATATTAAGTGGAACCACTGGGGTGCAATCAGCAAAGTCTGGAGTGTAGGTTTCTTCAGCATATAAATTGCAAGGAAGAAAATAGAAAGAGAAATAAGGAATCTACAGACTAAAAGAGAGTTTAAAGATCTATCCATCAATTGCAGTGTATAGACATTGTTTTGTTTCTGATTCGAACAAATAAACTATTAAAAATTACGGGGAAAAAACAGGAAAATTTGAATACTGAATGAATACTCTAGAATAATAAGGAATTACTATTATTCAGGTGAGACAATCATGTGTAATTATATCTAAATAATCCTTTTGTTTAAGATATTAATGTTAAAAAAGAAGTGTGGATGAAGTGATGGATGAAAGCCGGCTAGGACTTGCTTCCAAATAATCCGGGGAGCTGCAGGATGTGGGCAGAGGTGTAGATGAAAAAAGATTGAGGTTTCTTCTCTTATGTGTTTGAAATTTATAAACCTTATAAATAAGGTTTCTTTTTAGAGAAGGAGGAGAAGAAAGAAAAAAATGGAAGCAAACAAGAAAAAAAATAAACATCTATTAATTAGGTCGTTTAACATTCAACTGGGTGTCATTTTATTTTCTGTGTATTTTGGTAAGTTTGAAATATGACATGATTTACATTTTTAAAAGATTTAAATTTATATAAATACCTCCTTGGTACCACAAACATAAAATATACTCTGACTGTATTTTACATACCACGATCCAGCTTCAATGGAAGGAGAGAGATAAGTTATCAGCAGTGAGACTGGGGCTTCCCACAGCCTGCAGCTCATACGTGCCAGACACTTTTGATTTACCCTCCTACCAGATTCCCTTGGCCCCTCCTCAGATAGTGGACCACCACTATCTAGTGCCATGAGCCAGAAATTAACTCTTCACGTCCACTCCAACAAGCCTTCACTCTGCCGCTGCACCCTGTGTGAGTAGCTCGACTGTCACATCTAGTTAAATTTCCTTTCCAATTATTTACACTTTGCTCCCTGGTGAATGTTGAAGTTACAAGATAAGTTCATCAAAGACAGTGTTTGATTTCTAGGGTTCAACATGCCTTCTTGTGTAGGTTAAGAGGGTATTTCATGATCTATTTTGTTTATAATGTTATCAGGCCACTTAAGTGTTGCTGAACAGTTTCAAACTCTTGAGAATGATTTAAACATCGCCCGTGCAAACTATATGTTCTCCCCACTGCCCACATGCGCGTGCATGCACACACATATGTACGCATTCATATTCATTAGTACATATTAAATTAGAGACTCCTGTTGGCCGCTCACAAACAACATGGGAGAAGTTGGGCATCTTCAAAATTAAATGATTAAAAAGAAAACAATACTGATCCGAGGCAGAGAACAGTTTCCATGTTCTTCTAAAGACATTATGCTTGATATGTTTTCTAAATGTAAATCTTTTTTTTTTTCTGAACTCAGAATCTTCAGACCTTATTAGTTCTAGCCAGTGCAAACAGAATTTCCATTAATCCAATTTCCATTAATCCACAAATGTAAAGAATGCATTTCCACATGAATGCCAAAAGGCACACAGACCACTGGACTGGATCAGGCTCTGCAATAAATGACTTGCTTACCGAAAAGCCAGTATGGTGCTATTGAGAGTGTAGACTTTGAAACCAGATTGCTTGTGTTCAAATTCCAGTTGTATCATTACTAGCTGATAGACCTCGGAAGAGCTTCTAAACCTTCTTGTGTCTTGGGTTCCCTTCTTTAAAATGGGGATAATAGGGACGCCTGGGTGGCTCAGTCAGTTAAGCGTCTGCCTTCGGCTCAGGTCCTGATCTCAGGGTCCTGGGATGAGCCCCATCTTGGGCTTCTCTCTTCCCCTCTACCCCTCTCCCCCACGCGCATGCTCTCCCTCTGTCTCTCTCTCAAATAAATCTTTAATAAAATGGGGATAATAGCAGTATTTACCTCATAGGTATGTTGCCCAAAAATTACATAAGTTAATATATGTAAAGCACCTAGAGTAATGCTTGGCCTATAATAAGTGCGGCTGAAGCTATTGGCGCTTGTCATTTAGCTATTGTCATGTAATCCTCCAAACAATTAGCACCCTTTTACACATAAGGTTAAATAACTTATTGAACGTTAGACAATTCATAGTAGCAGAACATGGGTTAAATCTGGGTTTTGTCCAAAGCCTGTGTTCTTTCCACCACACACCCTCTTTCGTGTGTTTATGAGACATACCAAACTCTTGTGTTAATAAGAAAGCCATGTTTATAATGGGACATGAAATTTAACCTAAAGCCTGTGTGGCTTAGGGATATTTCAGAGTAAGGAAATTGAAAATAGTAAGATATAATTGTCCAATTCCTATACTGAGAGATCTCAATCAGACACCGAGAGAAATTTGGAAGGTTAGATTGGAGTATTGGGTGATTGACGTTTTGGTGTAAATGTTCAGAATATTTAAACTAGTTCATGTTGTATTGGTTTAACTAGTTAAGCGGTGGTGTCTCATGTACTGACAATAAATATCAATGGTTCCAGGATTAAATATGAAACAATTATGAATCATAATAATTACTTTCAAGTCATCACGAGAAGGAAGATGTATTGTGAAAAAAGTGGCATACTGAAATCAAATGAGAAAATATGTTACAGCCATCTATAAACTTAAATGTAGTAACAAAAAATGTAGTTTTACATATTGCTGTGGGGTTGAATTGTGCCTCACAAAAAGAAGTCCTCACCCTGGATACCTGTGAATAATGTGATCTTATTTGGAAATAAGATTTTTACCTATGTAATCAATTTAAAACGATGTCGAACTGAATTAGGGTGAATCCTAATCCAATATGACTAATGTCCTTATAAGAAGAGAAGAGACGGGTGCCTGGGTGGCTCAGTTGGTTAAGCGACTGCCTTCGGCTCAGGTCATGATCCTGGAGTCCCAGGATCGAGTCCCACATCGGGCTCCCTGCTCAGCAGGGAGTCTGCTTCTCCCTCTGACCCTCCCCCCTCTCATGTGCTCTCTCTCAAATAAATAAATAAAATCTTTAAAAAAAAAAAAAAGAAGAAGAAGAAGAGAAGAGACATGGAGAAGGACACAGAGGAAAACGCCCTGGGACGACAGGCAGAAATTGGAGTGATGCATCTACAAGCCGGGGAGTGCCAAGGTTTTTGCAGAAACTAGGAGGGAAGCATGGAGCAGATTCTCCCTCAGAAACTTCGGAAGGAACCCACCCTGCTGACACCTGGATTGGGGACCTCTAGCCGCCAGAACTGTGACGTAATACTTTTCTGTTGTTTGAAGCCGGCCAGTTTGTGGCACTTTGCTAGAGCCTCCATGGGAAACAGATACACACATATAGGTTAATTCAATGACCACATCAATAAATGATCGATGATTTAATAGAAACATTTCTGTGCTGACAATATTCTTCTTTAGCACATTGTTTTTAGCTGTTTTCATTTGAAGTAAGTCAAAATAGTTCGAAATACACAGATGCACGCACAAACATAAGATTGTACTCAAAGAGCAAAGAAATGACAGAAAGTATGATTTGGCATTTAACGTGTTAAACACGCACCACTTGTCAAATAAGTAAGACATGCTGAGAAGAATCACAGGCACAACATTCTTTTAGAGTCCAAAAAACCTGCTGTCAGAAAATATTCAATTTCTTGGGGATGTCTTTTTGTTTCCAGTTTCGTTGAGATATCATTGACACACATCACTGTATAAGTTTAAAGTGTACAACATAATGGTTTGACTTATATGTATTGTGAAATGATGACCACGTAAGTTTAGTTAGGATCCATCACCTCATATAGATACAGTAAAAAGAGAAAGCAAAAAAAAGAAAAACAAATTTCCCTAGTAGTAAGAACTCTTAGGATTTACTCTCTTAACCTTCCTGTATATCATACAGCAGTGTTAGCTATAGTCATCCTGCTGTATGTTACATCCTAGTACTTATTTATCTGGTAGCTGGAATTTTATAGGAATTTATTGATCACATTCCTTCAATTCCCCTCCTCCCCCCACCACCTCTGGTAACCACAAATCTGATCTCTTCTTTTATGAGGTTGAATTTTTTGTTTTGTTTTTAGATTTCACATGTAAGTAAGATCATACAGTATTTGTATTTCTCTCTCTGACTTATTTTGCTTAGCATAATGCCTGCAAGGGCAAGATTTCCTCAATTTTTGTGACTGAATAGTATTCCATTGTATATATATACCACCAGTTCTTTAAAGGATGTCTTTTTTTTTTTTTTCAAAGTAGTCTCCATGCCCAGCATGGGGCTTGAACTCATGACCCTGGGATCAAGAGTTGGTTGTTCTACCGACTGAGCCAGCCAGGCACCCCTAAAGGATCCCTTTTGAAACAGAAGTTGTACATACCCTTATTAAAAAAAATATATACTTACGAAAACATAAATAAACATTGAAAGAATAACATGGACCTAAAGAGGGAATATTTTATCAAATCATTTATTGAGCATTATCTTAAGTCATTTAATCAATCAATCATTTGATAGATTGTTGCCATTTTATTTGCTGCCTTGGGGCAAAAAGAAAAAAAAATAAATATACTATGTGTCCTTAAGAGGCATCATTCACATTAGATCCGTACTTTGTTTCCTGTACCCACTGAACCTAAGCTATACCCAGAGTCTCTTTAAATACAAATACATAAATCATTTGTTGTTTTTTAATACATCACTTACAGATGCATATGGCTACTTGCAGTGAACATAAATGTGGAAAACAAATGCAGTATACATAAAAAATCTACTTCTGAGATTTGCTTTCTGTCTTTTATATGTACACTGTTTTGCATCAAAATAATTCTTTTTTAAAAACTTATTTTTATTGAGATATAATTGACATATAATATTGTATCAGTTTTAGGTGTACAATATAAGGATTGCAAAATGATCACCACAATAAGCTTGGCTAGCATCCATCACCACACATAATCACAATTTTTTTGTCTTATGATGAACACTTTTGAGATCTACTCTTTTAGCAACTTTCAAATATATAATACAGTATTGTTAGCTATAACCACCATGCTGTACATTACACCTCCCCATGTTATATATACATTACATACATTATCTTGTAACTGGGAATTTGTACCTTTTGACTACCTTCACCCATTTTTCCCACCCACCCCCAACCCCTACCTCTGGCAAACACCAATCTGTTATTTGTACCTATGAGTTTTTTTGTTTTGTTTTCTTTTTAGATCCACATGTAAGTGAGATCATGCATTGTCTTTCTCTGACTTACTTCATTTAGCATAACACCTCAAGGTCTGTCTATGTCTGAATAATATCCCATTATATACCACTATACTATTCCACATATATACCAATATTCCATTGTATACCATATACCATTCCATATATATAGACCACATTTTCCTTATCCATTGAGCTGTTGATGACACTTAGGTTGTTTCCATGTCTTGGCTATTGTAAACAATGCTATAATGAATATGGAGGTACAGATAACTTTTTGAGACAGTGATTTCATTTTCTTCAGATAAATACCCAGAAGTAGAATTGCTGGGTCATATGGTAGTCCTATTTTTAATTTTTCTGAAGGATCTCCATACTGTTTTTCGTAGTGACTGCACCAATTTACATTCCCACCAACAGTGCACAAGGGTTCCTTTTTTCCACATCCTCACCAATACTTGTTAATCTTTTTGATAAGGACCATTTTAACAGGTGTGAGGTGATATCTTACTGTGATTTCATCAAATCAATTCTTTAGATGCCTATCAATGTGCCAGTGATAGATTATGTCTAAAATTTTCAATAAAGAAATAGAAAACTCATAATAACAAGAGGGAAAAAATTTTTAAACAAGTGCTTCAAGTACTCAAATCCAATTATAAGTATGGAGATGTTGGGTTTGTGGACATTAAAGGATAGCAGAATGTAAATCTAAAATCGACACAATCTTCATTTTAGTAAATATTACAATCTCAAGCAAGAACAGGTGCATGTGAATGTCCTGCGCAATTTAAACATCATCAGTATATCAGGAATATTCTGTTAAGAAATAATATGAAGAAAACATTATGTAAATGATTCTTCTGAAATGACAATAAAAAAGCTGAAAATACATACTTATTTTCTTTTTTCCATTAAAAGAAATGAAGCAATGTTAAGCAGATTATAAGTATATGATTAATTCTGAAAAAATTCTCATAGCATTTGCATAGTTAGATTTACTCTCTTACAATTGATAGCATTTGCATCAGATTTACTTAGTGAATGTTTAAATAGATGTATAAAAAGGAGTACCTTTCTTAGCAATACTGATTTTACAAACAACTGATAATTTCTTTTTTTTTTTTAAAGATTTTATTTATTTATTTGAGAGAGAGAATGAGAGAGAGAGAGCAGGAGAGGGGGGAGGGTCAGAGGGAGAAGCAGACTCCCTGCTGAGCAGGGAGCCCGATGCGGGACTCGATCCTGGGACTCCAGGATCATGACCTGAGCTGAAGGCAGTCGCTTAACCAACTGAGCCACCCAGGTGCCCCAACAACTGATAATTTCTATGTCTCTTCAGTCCTCCAGGAAGCAGATGCTGACATGGAGATAGGAGAGTGAGCAGTTTATTGGGGGATAATACCAGCAAAAAACAAAAGGAGAATGATGCAGAATTGGGCAGGGACATCTTTCAGAACATGATGCTGATCTGATACCTGTGAAGTTTCGGGGGAAAGGAATGAAAATTTGGCAGGAGAACATCAAAGCAGCAGGCAGATCTGACAAAGTCTTGGCCAACCCAATGGGGAATTGGAGAAAATTCTTCCCTGTTAGAGGAGCCCCATGTTGGGCAGACATGGCAAGGCCTTAGTACCCACTTAGTGCTCAGCTGCTAGTCCTCAGGCTCCCCAGGAAGAGCATGGCATCAGCCCAACCACTGAGGTATATCCTGAAGGCTCAGCTACTGGAGGCTGACAGTTAACAGCACTCCCTTTATCTGAATTGCCTGTTCTCTCAAAGGCAGATATGAGCAGAGCATGACCACTACTCATACAAAAACTTACAGTTCTCCTGCCCACACAACTGGAGTGTTGATCTCACACCTCTCTTCTTCTTGCATCTCCTTTCCGGACCCACCTCATTATTTCACTCCTCTCATTTTTCTTCGAATGTCGCCATCAGTGTTGCCTGCTAGAGAGATCCCACTATCCAAGCCTCTTCCATCCCCATTCTCTCTCATTCATAACCATGTTGAAAAGAATTGAAACCCAGATAGGCTCTCAAGATTTAGAAGCAGTACCGCAGTGAACTACTTAGGGGTTAAAAGGATTTTGCCAGATCGTCTAACATTGCTCTTTTGGTAAAGACGTAGTCCAAGCTACTAACATGTGACAACAATTTTTTACCAGCGCGCCTGCAAAGTAGGGAGAAAAAGCACTTCCTATTTCCTACATTATCTCATTTCTTCTTCACATAAACTTATTTGCATCATCACCAAGATAACTACGTTTTCAAATAAATTGAGCTTTCAATTTTTTAAAGAAGAGCTCTGACTTTGAATTAATAACTGTAGTGTTTGACTTCTTATGCTAAGTGAAATAGGCTGAGAAAGACAAATACCATGATTTCACTCATATGTGGAACCTAAAAAACAAAACAAATGAACAAACAAACAAAAAGCAGAATCGGACTTATAAAGACAAAGAACAAACTGATGGTTGCCAGAGGGGAGGGGTGTGAGGGATGGACAGAACGCGTAAAGGTGAGCGGGAGATACAGGCAACCAGTTATGGAATGAATAAGTCATTGGGATAAAAGGTACAGCATAGGCAATATAGTCAATGATATTGTAAAGTGTTGTATGGTGACATGATAACTACACTTGGGGTGAGCATAACATAACATATAGACATGGTGAATCACCGTGTTGTATACTTGAAACTATTACATTGTATGTCAATGATACTCAAAAAAATTTTTTTAGAAGGAGAGCTCTAACTTTGAACTAATTACTATAGTGTTTTACTTCATAAGGCAAGTGAGTTAGTCCTACTCTGCTCCCTCCATCCCTCAGACCATATCAGAGAAGAAATCCTCACTTCAACACTTTCATAGTAGTAAATCGGTGGCAGAGTAGATTATCTCATAATGCCCAAATCATCGTTTCCATACCCTGCTACCGATTAACAGTGTGGCTTTCAAAATCAACTTGTATTCTTAAAATCTTCTATATATTTACCCGCTTTCTCCAAGCTTCAAAAACTACAGTACAAGTAGGGGAGGAGTAGAACGTCCTCTTTTTTTTTTTTTTTTTTCTAGTTATTCTGAAAATAGTCACTTATTTATTTTGAACTCATTACTTCCCAGCCAGGTGCAAAGTCAGGGGTTGCAGACTCAGAGGCTCATGAAGCCTGTGGGTATCTCAAGTTAAAGAGGCAGGCAGTGGGGACATGGGGACCATGGTGAACTGGACCACACAGGCTCCGGTCTAAAGGCTGCAGCTCAATTGAAGTTCATTGATATGTGGTAAGAATGTAGGCCCAGAATGGCCAAACTTCCAGTTTCCCAAGAGAAAACCAAAATACGGAATTTTTTAATGTGGCAATAGGAAGGCAATTTGGTACCCTCTCAGATTATAAAATGTTTATACTCTTAGCGTATTGTTAAAAAACGAAATTCAACCGAGTAAATGTAAAGGTGTAATCGGCTTTATTACGAATCAGGCAGCACCCCATCTAGCACGTAGAGGGGCGCTCTGAGAAATTGTACAAAATGGTAGGTTTTTTATAGGAAGGAAGGTGGGGCAAGAAAATTATAAACAGAAGAAAAGAAAGGATTGTTCCAGGCAAGATCATCTTACAGTTAAGGGGGAGGGGCAGGGGGTGGGGGGGGGTCTTATTAGGCAGATTACCTCATCTTCCCTTGGGGGTTGGAGAGGGCCCAAGTGACAGATTACCTCAGTGGCGCTTATCAAAAAATTCCTGCTTGACAGGTTGAGACATTTTTCTGGGGGAGGTTGAGACTGCAGTTAGGTTAGGCATTAAGCCCTGGTTTGGTAACTTGGACTGGCCCAAGTAATGCCATTTTGGACCTGTGGTTTTCTTTTTAACAGTATCCTACAGAAAAATCCTATCAAGTACACAAAGATACATGTAAAATTGCCGTTATTTGTAGTAGTGAAAGTGAGGGTTCGGGGTAGAGGTAAAGGGTCATCAATTAAGAATTGAGTAAACCAACTGAGTACATCCACAAAATGGGAAATATATATATAAACATGCCTAGCAAAGCATTTTTAATTTGTTTTCTTTTCTCCTTTCCCTTTCTTCTCTTCTTCTTTCCTCCTTTCTGTCAGTCTATCTATCCCTTTTCTAGAGTAAAAGAAGCAGCTAAATTTCACTCCTTAAAGCATCTGTAATACAGACCAAACAAACAAGCAAAAAAAAGTTGCCTTGAAGCCAACTTCACTCTTCATTGCCCTTTGAGTGATACCATTTAGTTAGGCAAATGGACGGCAAGAAGGCCCGTGCCTCTGGGAAAATATAACAGCATCTTTGTGTGGTTTGGCAAAGCTGTCCCTCCCTTTGATATATTAAAAAAATAATTTGCTTTGTTTAGTAACACCTCCAAGAAGGAATGACCTGGAGAGGAAGGGCCTTCTGAGCATCTGAGAGAGTGGCCAAAGTTTTGGTTGGATTCTCTATGCTATGGACTCGACCCTCAAAAATAACTGCTTTCTCAGAAAGAAAAATGCCAGTAGACTAGAACATGTGGAGATATTTTGAAGAAGCTTTTGGGCATTTGAGCTGAGCTCCACAATAATTATCCTGGGGAAAATATTTTAGCTTTATGTCTTGGGTAAAGCTTGACTAAAATAAGGGAAAGCAACCATGATAAATTTAATTTAGTAAATAGTCGTCGAGACAGTTATTGAATCTGCTACACGTAGAACAGTATACTGGGCATGGTGGGACCTATTGCGGTAAAAAAGATATCCAAAAATTGTCCCCAGCCTCAGGGAACTTTCTGTCTAAAAATGTGCTGTCCAAGAGGTAGCCTCTAGGTACATGTAGCTGTTTAAATTTAAATTAATTAAAATTAAATATAATTTAGGATTCAGTAGCTCAGGCACAACAACAACATTTCAAGTGCCCTGTAGCCACGTTTCCATCATTTGGTCTAGAGAAGGGGTTTGCAGCTTTCCAGCTCTGTGAGTCTTTTGTTTTTTCCCAAAGATTTTATTCATTTATTTGACAGAGAGAGAGACAATGAGAGAGGAACACAAGCAGGCGGAGTGGGAGAGGGAGAAGCAGGCTTCCCACTGAGCAGGGAGCCCGATGCGGGGCCCGATGCGGGGCCCAATGCAGGGCTCGATCCCAGGACCCTGGGATCATGACCTGATCTGAAGGCAGACGCTTAACGACTGAGCCACCCAGGTGCCCCTCCAGCTGTGTGAGTCTTAAAGTCTCTGTTGCACCTACTCAGATCTGTTGTGGGGTAAAAGCAGCCATACCCAACAAGTGAACAAACGTGCTCCAATAAACCTTGATTTACAAAAATAGCCAGCAGACCAGATTTATCTTGTGGACCACAGTTTTTTGAGCTCTTGTCTAGAGAAAGAAACAACTAACTCCTAGTGTAAGGCTTTCACATGGAATAAAGAATAAAGTAATTGCCTTTCTGTGGAAATTCAGACAAACTTTATGGATACATGACTTATATAATAAATGGTTTTTGTTTTAAGCCACTGACTTTTAGGAAATTTGTCATAAAGCAGTAGGTAATGGATACACTTCATCCTGTTACATCTCTAAAACCTTGCTTAAACAACATTCTAAATACCAACATGTAGTGTACTTAGCATATTTTTATATCTTTTAATGCTCAAATCCACATCCTCGGTGGAGCCTTTATCAATTTCTTCATGCAAATCTTTCAGTCTCGGGCACCTGGGTGGCTCAGTCGTTAAGCATCTGCCTTCGGCTCAGGTCATGATCCCAGGGTCCTGGGATCGAGTCCCACATCGGGCTCCCTGCTCGGCAAGAAGCCTGCTTCTCCCTCTCCCACTCCCCCTGCTTGTGTTCCTGCTCTCGCTATCTCTCTCTCTGTCAAATAAATAAATAAAATCTTAAAAAAAAAAAAAAAAAAACCCAAATCTTTCAGTCTCTCCTCTAATGGCCATAAACATTTTTTTTAAAGATTTTATTTATTTATTTGAGAGAGAGAGAGAGAGAGCATGAGAGAGGGGAGGGTCAGAGGGAGAAGCAGACTCCCTGCTAGGCAGGGAGCCCAATGTGGGACTCGATCCTGGGACTCCAGGATCATGACCTGAGCCGAAGGCAGTCGCTTAACCAACTGAGCCACCCAGGCTCCCCAATGGCCATGAACATTTTAACATCTCTATTGCCACATGCTGATTTCTGTTTGTTATATGCTTCTCTCTCTAAGTAAATAAGTAAGCTGTTCAGGAACAGAGTTTATGATTTTTTCATCTTTGAATCCCCAGCATCTAACACAGTTCAGCACCTAGTAGGTGTTCAATAAATATTTGTTAAATCAGTATAGCCATGATTGACATTATTGACAACACCTTCACAGCCTATATATTTGGCATTTTTATAAAAGTTATGTGTTCTAGGTATTTTATAATGTTTATTTAGCCATTGCTTAATCCTTGCATAGCTCAATATTGTGTCTGTGCAAAGATTCACTGAAGCTACGAGTTTCTACACATAGTGTTTCCTTCATCTAAATTTTCAACCCAGAACCATTTTTGTTCACAGATGTCAGGATCTTCAGACAGATCAGAGTTACTTGTTTGTGCATATATACTTTTTCTAAAAAAAAATTATGGATATTCATTTTGCAAAATGGCATGATTTTCATTTTTGAATTATGTGAAAGGCAGTTGTGTTTTCACCTAAAGCTGCTGTGAATATATTTTTAAGTGAGTATAATTTGCATATTAAATTTGCATTTTTATGATGGGGCGTTGTAATTGAAAACAAGGGAATTGGAAACAGAGAAAATGAAAGATTATTATTATTATTTAATAATCCATCTGTATCTAGTTAGAAGTCCTTTTAACAAGGAAGAAATATTCATAATATCAGATCACAAAATATTACCAGATTGAAGTGTATTTTCATAAAAAACTACACAGGTAAATGACTGCGTTCATCTTTCACAGGGAAGAAACCTATTCTGCTGTATGGAATTGAATTATTTTAAAGATCTAGAGAAATAACCAGATTTTTTAATGACCTCTGTCCTAAAACTACAGTGTTTCTTTTTTTTTTTTAAGATTTTATTTATTTATTTGACAGAGAGAGATAGCGAGAGCAGGAACACAAGCAGCGGGAGTGGGAGAGGGAGAGCAGGCTTCCCGCCGAGGAGGGAACCTGATGTGGGACTCGATCCCAGGACCCTGGGATCATGACCTGAGCCGAAGGCAGACGCTTAACGACTGAGCCACCCAGGCACCCACTACAGTGTTTCTTAATATTGATAAAGTTCGTTATCTGTCTGATATAACTTTAATGTTTTAGTTACATGTTTAAAAAATAAATCAGAAAATAATAAAAGCAAAAAAAGATAATTTATATTGTAAGAGTTACATTTTTTACACCCATTTAGTTATCATTTCAAAACAGATATTAAAAACAGCCATTCATAATGGCCTTCTAGAGTCACACAGAAATATGAACCAGATGACATATAAGTGCCCTAGATTGTATTTATTTTCTATATGTTAAATTCAATTATTATTAGTTTGTATCAAATGTCATTTACTCTCCAAACTTTCAAATGAATGAGAGAAGAAAACTAGTTAAGAAATAAAAATGTAAGTATCCAATTGTCTAAAATTCCTATCACATGTAAATGTTTTATATGATATATAAATCATTCTTTTCTTTCATATGTGGCTCCAATTATAGCAGCTGCTACAGATGTGTCTTTTTCCTGGAACAAATTGATACCACTGGCATGTGGCATGCCAAAGTTATGGAGGTGGTAAACATTTTTGCTCTGTGCTGACAATCAGAAAGCACAGAAGTAGTTTACCTTCACCTGGCAGGACAGCAGGACACCCTCACTGTCTTCCCCCCACAGTGGTGACAACTCAGTGGCTCGGTGCCACTACTGAGTCCACGGAGAGATGAATTGTCTCATCATCCCATAGGAGTTCATACGGTCCCCTCTATTGATGACAACATGCCGATGGGAGTCTAGAAAGCACGTAGTGGCAGCTGGGCAAGATGCCTTGATAAAATACTTGTGTGCCAAGGGGTAGGATATGAGTTCCAGTAAAATGCAGAGATTTGCTGCTTCAGTAAAATTTCTGGGGATCCAGTGAAATTGAGCATGTCTCTGTACCCTCTCCAAAGGGAAAGAGAAGTTCCTAAACTTTTTCACTGTCTACCATGGAGAAAGAGACACAGTGTTTAGTAAACATCTTTCGATTTTGGAAGCAACATATATCACATTTAAGCATACTGTTCCCATCCATTTAACAGACTTACCAAAAGGCTTAATACTTTTAGTAGGTCACAGAGCAAATTAACGAAAATGTAATGCAAGTGTCCTTACTATCCAGAAGCTTTGATTGTACTTAAGGGTCTCTGATCAGTTGTGATACTTCTGTCAAACACTGGGGAAAAAATTCTCAGGTTGGCTTCTAAGGTCTTAGAGCAAACCATGTATTTTTAGCAATAACAATCTTCTTTGAGAAATAGCTCTTGATTTGATCTAACCCTGACAGAGAGTGAAAGTCTGACTTTGGAACATCAGGTGATATGATGCCACTGTTGTTACCATAAAGTGGGAGATACCAGACTTCTTAGTCGTAGAGTTAGCGTACCCGATGACATTCCATTATTCAGGTGGAAATAAAATATACGAGTACAGACATAGTAGACCTTGAAAGCACATGACAAAAATCTTAGCTTTATTTATCCCTTAATTTTGACTAATTCATATATTTTATTCTTTTTTGGCCTTGTTCACATGAAGTCAAGGTCAAAGGATTTGACTTTTCTTTTAGAGCACTGGCCATTATTGCTCACCATAGGAAGAAATACTGTTGCTGCGCTTCATGTATCTATTACATATTGTATATATTATGTTTATAATACATATCTTTATTATATATATTAAATACTTATATAGTTTAGGTATATTGTTTTTGTGTTATGTCTGCACAGCATAACCAGGAAATTCCATTTCACTTGAAGTGGCAGAACTCCACTAATGGGGGGAGGAGACAGGAGGATTCTATTCTTCTGCTTAAAAAGAACTTTTGCAATATATACTTCATGCTTGAGATGAAAAGGGGGTAAAAATGAACTGCTTCTTAATACACTTACAGTTTGGTAAAACACTTGACTTATAATATGTTCACGTTTCCACAAAAATACCTTTGTTCTTTTGAGAGGTAATGGAGGATGAAAAAGGACAAGAAAGAAAATGGCAGGGGGGAGAAAGAAGGAAAAAATGAATAAAAAATAATGTAGGAAGGGAGAGTAGGAGTATCTTTCTCAAGAAATTTGCATTGTAGGTACATTTTTATAATTAAGTCCTTCTTTAATTAAAACTTTTTTAAAGTTTTTTTTTTATTCTGGAAGAAATATGTATTATGTAACAATGCATTAACATAAATAGTAAACAACTGATTCCTTTGTCGACCCAGGCCTGAGGTGACCAAAGTCATCTATCTGGCATGTGATCGTCCCCACCTCTCCCCTTATATATATAAAAACATTCAAAAGGTATTTGGAAGTTTTTCGTTTGTTTGCTTTTCCAAATATTAGATAATACTGTACATATTGTGCTGGAACTTACATTCCTCACTTAATGATACCTCATGGACATCTCAAGTCGATAGAAATCGAAATCGTTCTTTTAAACAGTCACATAATATTCCATAGTAAAATTTGTACTATATTTAACTACTGCCCTATTGATAGACAATGCGATTGTATCCATTTTTTGGCCACCACAGTCAGTGCTACACCAAATATTGTTTAATGTGGCCTTGAAAAAAGGTGATTATGTTTCTAGAAAAGCTATTCAAAAGTGGAGTTGGTAGGTCAAAGAGAATATGTATTTTAAATTATAATAGACATTGCCAGATTTGTGTTGTGATTTATACTCTCAATGACAAGGTAATACTGTGTCCATTTTCCCATTTATGTCTTACCAACAATGGATGTTAGGACCCTTTTCAATTTTTGCCATCAAATAAGGAAGATTCTAAATTATCAAAAGAACCATTTCTTAGCATTTTCCCTGAAATGAATTCAGTTTATTAAAGTCTCTGGCATCTATAGTTGGTTTTTGCTCCATAAAGTTAGTATGGAGACTGGACTGAAGCGGTGATGTTCTTTGCCCTACTCTGTGGTCATAGATTGCCCTTAGGAGATTGTACCGTTCGAATTGTACTACCAGGAAAAAAGCATGACATACAGGTTCATCCCATCTTTGTCATATATGAAAGATACCTTGATATTCACTGGAAACAAAATGATAGAAACAGAAAATCTCAGGGGTTGAAGGGGCTATCCAATGCTTAAATCTTAATCTATAAAACCCCCACCAATTTATTATTCCATTTCCGCTTAAATTCCTCTGATGGGGAGCCTACAAAAGCAGACAGCCTATTCCATAATAAGAAAGCTAACTTTTACTGAACGTTTATTCCGTACCAGACACAATTGAAAGTGCTCGGCGGGAAGCATCTCATTTAATCCTTACAAAAACCCTATGGGGAGGCGTTACTATTACACCTATTTCACAGAATAAACCAAGGCACAGATCACAGGGCTAGGAAATGGTTGTAGCTGATCTGAAGTCAATGGGAAGCCATACTCAACCTCTACACCCTACTGCCTCCCAGAGGCAGATTTATAAAACTGTGAATGCCACCCCTTCTCCTTTACAGACCTAAACATTGCTTCCTGTACCTTTGTTTCACTGCTCCCACTTCTACTCCTCTTATTTCCATGAATCCTCCTAAAATCTTTTGCATATGAAAATACTAATTGAAAGTAACTATGGGGTTCTTTTTCTATTGGTCTTTAGTTCTAGAAACCAGAGTGTATTTAATAGAAGCTTTAGATAGATCAGCTCACAGCACTCACCCAGGCGCAACAGTGAGAAAATGGTAGTGTCCGTATCTCTTACTTGTGACAGACCCCAGATCAAGCCAACTGTGAGTCTTTATAGGAAATAGGGCTAAAAATTTCCTTTATAGGAAATAGGGCTAAAAATTTCCAGAGGAAGGAATAAGTACCCAGCGTTAAAACACAAAACAAAAACTCTAACATAACACCATTATATTTTTGAAGTCTCATCCATCTGTGAAATGCATGCTCCTAAAAAGACTCCCACAGAATACCTCACATATCTAAGGATTAAGTCTTTTAAGAATACGATGACAAAAGAGAGTATGGCACAAGAAACAGGTTTAATAATGTTCTAGTTACAGGTATTCAAAGATAGTGGAAGATACAATAATAAAATTAGCATCAAAACCACTTTCAGAAAGGGCAATAAAATTAGTTGTTTTCTTGAAATCCAGGCCATATTAATGTTATAGCTCTTTTATTTTGCTAAGTTATTTGCACATGTGTGAGGTCTAGAGCTGATGGAGCTTCAGTCCTGATGACGCCCCCACATTTTCCTCATTACTTATCTCTCAGTGCATTCATCATTTCTTTAAACTCAAGAAGCCAACCTATGTATTGTTGTCTTGCATTGAAATAATTTAGAACCCAACACTAAACAACTCCACCCAAAGAGTAAAAATAAAAATTAGTAAAGAAAATGTAACTTCACTGGGTGATTATGGGTTTTTTTGTTTATTCCATTTCTTATTTGCAAATTGTAAACAATTTTGTATAATACTTGCATAAAATTTGGTTCTACATTTTTTAAAATTAATGAACTTTAAAAATCATTGTTAAATCTATCTGAATATCCCTGTTATTTGTTAGATTTGAACTAGATTATTAATTATTCATTGAATAAATTGAAGATAATTAAACTAGTTATTAATACTTTGGAGACTTAATATTCTGTTTTCTAAATTTAAGTGAGGTGGATGGGCTATTTAAAAATGGGGACTTTGGGCACCTGGGTGGCTCAGTCGGTTGAGCGACTGCCTTCGGCTCAGGTCATGATCCTGGAATTCCAAGATCGAGTCCTGTGTCGGGCTCCCTGCTCAGTGGGGAGTCTGCTTCTCCCTCTGACCCTCCCCCCTCTCTGTCTCTCCCTCTGTCTCTCTCTGACTCTCTGTCTCAAATAAATAAAATCTTTAAAAATAAATAAAGTGAAATTTAAAAATAAATAAATAAATAAATAAATAAAAATGGGGACTTTAAGAACACACTGGTGGTTTCCACGTTTGGGGATGGGTGAAATAGGTGAAGGGGATTAAGAGTATACTTATCGTGACAAGCACTGAATAATGTATAGAATTGTTGAATAACTACATTGTACACCTGAAACTAATTTAACACTGTATGGTAATCATACTGGAATTAAAATAATAATAATAAATAAAAAATAAAGTGTGTACTTTAATGAAAATTAGTTAACATATAATCTTCTGAACCACTGTATTATAGATAAATATATAACCATTAATGTACCTATTTATTTGAAATTTTCTATCAAATATTCCTATAGAACATATACAGGGGATTGACTAGCTTTGGACATTTCTTTAATTGATCTATAATTGGCATCTAACATTGTATTAGTTCTAGATATACAACATAATGATTTGACATATGTATTGCGGTAAAATGATTACCGCAATAAGTTCAATTAACATCCAGCACCATGTATTGTTACAAATTTTTTTTTCTTGTGATGAGAACTTTTAAGACCTACTCTTCTAGCAACTTTCAAATACACCATACAGTATTACTACCTATAGTCACCAAGCTGTGCATTACATCCCAGGACATATTTATCTTACAACTGGAAGTTCGTATCTTTTGACCACCTTCACACATTTTGCCAACCCCCCAAATCCCACCTGAGGCCACCATCAATCTGTTCTCTGTTTCTATGAATTTGGTGTTTGTTTTAGATTCCACATATGAGTGAAATCATATAGTATTTGTCTTTCTCTGACTTATTTCACTAGCATAATGCCCTCAAGGTCCACACATGTAACAAATGGCAAGATTTCCTTTTTTATGGCTGAGTAATATTCCATTATATATATTATATATAATACACATACACACACACACACACACACATATGTACCACATTTTCTTTATTCATTCATCCATCAGTGGACACTTAGGTTGTTCTTATGTCTTGACTATTGCAAATACTGTTGCAATGAACATGGGGGTGCAGGCATCTTTTCGAGACAGTGATATTGTTTTCTTCAAATAAATACCCAGAAGTGGAATTACTGGATCATATTTTGCCCTAAGTTGTTTAATTTCCACAAATTTGTGAATTTTCCTCTTTTCCTTCTGTATTTCTAACTTCATCCCACTGTAGCCAGAGGAGATACTTTGTGTGATACCTGTTTTTTAATATGTTGTGAGACTTCATTTGTGGCCTAACATATGGTTTAGCCTTGGAAAATGCCCCATATGCACTTGAGAAAATGCATATTCTGTTGTTGTTGAGTAGTGTTTTGTACATGTTAGATCTAGTGGTTTGTAGTGTTAAGTCCTTGACTTCCTTACTTATCTTTCATCTGGTTGTTCTATCCATTATTGAGAGTAAAGTACTAGATCTCCAGCTATTACTGTAGTTCTATTTCTCCCTTTAATTCTGTCAATTTTTGTTTTATATATTTTTGTGATCTGTTATTAGGTGCATAAATATTCATAATTGTTACATCTTATTGTATTAAACATTTTTTGATATATACTTAATAAATTATTAATATATAATGTCCTCCTTTGTCTCTTGTAAGATTTTTTGAATTAAAGTCTATTTTGTCTGATATTAGGATAGCTATCCTTGTTCTCCTTTGGTTACTATTTTCATGGTATATCCTTTTCCACACTTTATGGAACTTTCAACCTATTCATGTCTTTGGCTCTAAAATGACAATATACAATTGGATCATATTTTTATTCATCCTGCCATCCTTTTGACTGGAGATTAATTCATTTACATTTAAAGTAATTACTGATAAGGAGAGACCTCTGCCGTTTTGCTTTTTAGTTTCTATAGGTCTTACAGATTTTTTTCCCTCATTTCCTGTCTTTTTTTGTATTTAAATTCTTCATAGTGAATTGTTTGAATTCCTTTATCATTTTTTTTGTGTGTATTCTTTAGCTGTTTGTTTATTTGTTTTGTGGTTACCTAAGGATAAAATTTAACATCTTAAAATTATAGCATTCTCATTTGAATTTATATTAGCCAAATTTCAGTAATGTATAAAATGTATAAAAACTATGCTCCTTTAACACTTCTGTCCCCATCCCTTTCAGTTGTTGATGTCACAAAATTACATCTTTCTACATTGTATGTCCCAAAACAAAAATGAATAATTTTTCACGCATTAGTCTCTTAAATTATGTAAAAACAAACAAGCAACAAAATAGTTACAAGCCAAAAATACAATAATAATTGCTTTTAGACTGATAGTCTTTTATTTATTTTTATTTTTTTAAAGATTTTATTTATTTATTTGACAGAGAGAGACAGCGAGAGCAGGATCACAAGCAGGGGGAGTTGGAGAGGGAGAAGCAGGCTTCCCGCGGAGCAGAGAGCCTGATGCGGGGCTGGATCTCAGGACCCCGGGACCATGACCCAAGCTGAAGGCAGACGCTTAATGACTGAGCCACCCAGGCGCCACAAGACCGATAGTCTTTTAAAAATGTATTAGTCTCCAGGGCGCCTGGGTGGCTCAGTTGTTAAGCATCTGCCTTCGGCTCGGGTCATGGTCCCAGGGTCCTGGGTTCGAGCCCCGCATCGGGCTCCCTGCTCGGTGGGAAGCCTGCTTCTCCCTCTCCTACTCCCCCTGCTTGTGTTCCTGCTCTTGCTGTCTCTCTCTCTGTCAAATAAATAAATAAAATCTTTTAAAAAAAAATGTATTAGTCTCCTAAATCATATAGAAAACAAAAAGTGGAGGTAAACACCATAGTTACAATAATACAACTTTATAATTACTCATGTATTTACCTTTAGAGAGATCTTTGTTTCTTCATACAGCTCTGAGTTGCCATCTTGCAGGGCAAGTGTAGTGTAATGCACGGCCTCAGCTTTTGTTTATCTGGGAATGTCTTAATTTCTCCCTCACTTCTGAGGGACAATTTTTACAGATATAGGATTTTGGGTTGACATTTTTTTCTTTTACTACTTTTTTATAAATTAGCTTACTTCCCTCTGATCTCTAAAGTTTCTGATGACAAATCTTCTGACAATTATTGAGGATCCCTTATATGACAAATTGTTTCTCTCTTGCTGCTTTCAAAATTCTTTCTCTTTCTCTTTTGATGTTTGATTATAATGTGTCTTAGGGTGAGTCTCTTTGAATTCATCCTACTTGGATTTCACTGAGCTTCTTGGACATTTATAGTCATGTCTTTCTCACATCTGGAAAGTTTTCTGCCATTATTTCTTTAGGTAGTCTCTCTTTTCCTTCTGAGACTCCCACAATGCATATGTTGGTCTGTTTGATGATATTCCACAGGTTTCTTAGGCTCTGTTCATTTTTCTTCAATCATTTTTTTTCTTTCTGTTTCTCAGACTCAATGATTTCCATCATCCTATGTTCAAGTTGGAGGATTCTTTTTTCTGCCTCTTCAAATCTTTGAATCCCTCTAGTGAATTTTTCATTTCAGTTATTGAATTTTCCAGCTGCAGAATTTTTTTTTTGTTTCTTTGTAGGTTTTCCATGTTGTTATTGATATTTCCAGTTTGTTTGTACATCTTTTTCTTGACTTTCTCCATGTTTTCCTTTAGTTCTTTCAGCATCTTTAAGGTAGTTACTTTTAAATCATCATCCAGTGGATCTACCATCAAGTCTCTTTCAGGGACAGCTTCTGTTGGCTTATTTTTTTTCCTTAAATGAGTCATACTTTCTTGTTTCCTTTGTATCTCTTGTGATTTTTTTTTTTGTCAAAAACTAGACATTTGAATCTGATAATATGGTAACTCAAATTAGATTCTCTTCTTTGCCCCGGGTTTACTGGATTTTGTTTCTTTTATTGTTGTAAGCTGTCTCTGTGCTGAGGATCAGCCTGAGGTGGAAATTTAAGATCTCAAGTCTTTTGTGAGCATACACCTTCCCCTGGACATGCATGATGACTTTCTAAATTCCCCTGTATATGCGGTTGCTTTTGAATAATCTATTCTTCAATGTCTGGCTCCCAAAAGGAGAAAAAAGGAAAAATGAAAGGGGTAAAGGAGAAAGGCACCAGCCCTTTAAACACCCTGGAAACCACTTCAGCCAGAATGGGAGGGGCACGCAACAATAGGGGGAGGTGCAAATAACAATGGCCACTGCTTCTTTGCTGCCTCTCTGTGATCAGAAGCCGCAATCAGAGGTCATAGCACAGAGCTCCAATATGTGGAACACAGGGTCCTTTTGCCCACCCTGGCTCCTGCACACTACACCCAAAACACATGTACAGCTGCCTGCCACAGTGCTGAGGCGTGGGGGATGCTATTGTGCTAAGATTCAAAATTGAGCAAAATTAACTGCAATTTACTCTTCGAGACTTCCCCTGGAAGTTTCAAGCTCCAATAGACTGTAGAGTTCCAAAATAGTTATATCAGACAGATTCTGCCAGCGCAAGTTACTGTCTGGGTGAGAGAGAGATTTCTCGTGCTCCATACTCCACCATCTTCCCCAAATCCTCCTCCTTTGCTTATTTTTGAATTGGACTATTTTTACTTTTCATTCATTTTAAAATGTGAACAAGGTTATGTTAGTTCTTATATAAAACCCCTCAATGCCTTCCCATCTCAGTATTGAATTCAGTCCTCTTACCCAGATTTACAAAGCCCTATAGGATCTTCATCCTGTCTCTCTTACCACCATTATGATCTCTCTCCCCCTCACTCCCTCCTCTCCTCTTATCTTCCTCACACTCCCCAAGTTCATCTGGTCACCTCTTTAAAGTTCTTTGCATAGCACATATTATTATCTGATTCTTGCTATTTATTTTGTTTATTTTTTATTATTATCTGTCTCCTCCCCACCACAGAGTGAGTTCCATCTGAGCAGGAACCTTTTATATCTTTTTCAATCCTGGATCTCCAGATCTAGGAAAGTCACAAGCATATAGTAGGCCTTTAATAAAGGTATGTCAAATGAATGAATGAATTCAACAAAGCTATATTTTTATAACTTACTTACTTCTTCAAAATGTATGTTTATTTTAACCAGATTTTACCTATATGAAAACGTGATTAGCAAGAGAATGGAGAGGGGGAAAGTTTGGGAAAGAGTCCTGCCAAAGGAGCAAGGTATGTATTTTTTGTGTTAATAATTAATTCAAAAAATATTTATTAAAAACCTACTATAAGCATAATGAAGAAGAAAAACTGCCTACTATCAGAGATATTACATTTTAATGGAGACTACCGACAATAAGTAAACAAATACATAAAAATATGTGGTAATAATTGCTATGAAAGAAATAAAGCAGTAAGATAATAGAAAATGCTAAGGGGGAGAGGGTCAGTTTTAGAAAGAAGGGTTAGTGGAGTATGGGATTGAGTCTGTGAAGATCTTGGGTAATAGCACTTCAGGCCTAGAGAACAATAAAGGTAGATTCCTAAAGCTTGGCTCTAAATAAGATGAGCAAGAAGACTAACCTGTATAGCCAAAAAGAAGTAAAGGAGAAGAAAAGGGATAGGGGAGCTTGACAGGTTTTAAATTCCCAGATCATGGAATATATATTGAAAATAGAACCTTCCTTTTTCTGGATCATTCTACACTTTTAGTCTATAGCACTGAAGCCCATTTCTTCAATAGTCAAATAAATAAATAAATAAATAAATAAAATAAAATAAAATAAAATAAAATAATGTTTATCTACAGGGAAAAACCATAAGGTCTTGGAACTGGAAGGCACAGAGGGGAACAAGTCCAAGATTCTCATTTCAAAAGACATCCAATTACTGACATATTTGGGGTAGAAGAATCCTATTTTCCTGAAACAACCCAATTAAGAAGCATTTCTATCATATTACAACACAGCCTTTCTTTTAAATGTCAACTAAGAATGTTAGAAAGATGTCTGAGGTGCATTTGGGCTTGAGTGATATCAGGCAAGTCATCTAATCTCTTTAAAACTCAGCTCTTCATCTGCATCTGCACTGTGGTATAATAACATAAACCTTGAGGTATTTTGTAAGCATGTAAGTGTATTAGTTCAGGTTGTTCCTAGAAGCAGCTGTCAAGACAGGATTAGACATGCAAGAGATTTATTGGGGGAAGGAGCAGATGCTGGTTTGACCTGAGTGGAAGGAGAGAGAGAGAGAGAAAGAAGGAGGAATGGCTGGGAAGAATCTCAGACTATATAGCTCCGTTCCAAGAAAAGCTCAGCCAGGCAGATGGGTTGCCCTTACCCAAAGTCACCTGTTAGAGGAGTTCCTTATCTCACTGGAAAGGGCCTGCGTTAGTATCCTCATTATACTTAGCCATTGGCTAGGAGACGCTTGTGCGAAACGTGGCATCTATGAAAACACAGGGATGGACCCAGTGGAGCATCAACTTGGGCCATCAGTCAGTTTTGCTCCTTGTCCCAGGAAGATCCCAGTAGCATGTTTCCATGACTGCAACAATCCACCTTTGTGCTTCAAAGATCTACCACTCCAGGCAAGCTCCAGGAAACAGCTAGCCAGTCCATGGTTTCTGGAGGCTTCTTTTCCTGAGGGTAAACTCAGTAAAGGGAGGATAGTGGGGCAAATTATACCTCCCATTGTTGTAGTTGGTTAGTCTCTTGGTCACAGCTAGTGGCTCACAGCTCACTTTCTACTATACATTCTAGTGGGTCCTCTGCTTATGGTCCCACTCCCACACCTCCTTCACTGTGAAGGGGTCCCTGGATTGGATACTATATTGTATGTGATTCCATGCCTAAGGATCAGACATTCTGTAAGCCCCTGGATTATGGTGCTGGCTGAGGGTCTGAAGGCAGGAATGCAGGCTCCTACCTAGAATAGGTTTATATTTCCCTCTGAAGATAAACCACTGACCCTTTCAGCATGGAAAGGTCCCCGTGAAGTTGAGTTGTCACCAAGTTGCTGGTTGATCTCCTTGAGGGTTAGTGCCACATCAGGAGCTCATTACTGGTCTCTGTTCCTGAGACCAACAATGGACATTCAGAAGCAGCAATGGCTTGATTAGTGTTGTAAGTGGGAGTCTATCCTGTTGGACCTTGTACATAGCCTCCCTCTTTTCCAGCATGTCATTCATGTGTCCATCATACCAACTCCATTAACTGGGTAAGTCATTTTGTCTACTTGGTTGTTTTGGTGTCTCTTCTATGGTAAATCCTCTCTTGTGGTTATTATAAAAAATCTTCGCACTCTCTGCCTGCTCCCATATGTCCATTGCCTCTAGCTCAAACTTTGTCTCCAATATTCTATTCTTTTCCTTCTTTGCCCCTGACTAGATGGCCAAGCCAAGGACCACTGTCCATGAATCAATATACATTCTAACCTCAGGCTACTTCTCTTTCCACACAAAATGAATGACCAGGTACACTGCTAACAGCTTTGCACATTAAGAAGATTGTTCCATTTTACTGTCTTTCAAGACCATACCTAAAATGTGGCTAAATGGAGCCACCATCCATTTTCTGTCTACACTCACAAGCTGACCCATCTGCAAACTAAGCACAGGCCTTTTTCTGCACTTCAGCTGGTCATATGAAACCCTCCATATGGCCATATGTATGAGCTGTGGAAGGGGCTTTGGTGCAAATGTTGGGGGTAACATGGGGTCTGGAATGTCTGTTCGTGCAACTTACCCATGCTCTTTGGCCCTGCTTAAGCTTGATTTCAGTTGTGCCATTACCATCTTATAACTTGCTGCCACTTTATGACTTGGTGGGTCTGATATGACATAGATTATAATGGGATATTCTAATGCATGGTCCCTTACTGCCCCATGTTCAAGTATTACTTCTCTATCAGAGTCCAGTAACATGTCAGAAACTGTTTTTCCAAAAAGCATATCATGCTCTGCTGCAGATGCTGCCTTGTTCCAGAATCCCAGAGGCCTATGTTGTGATTCTCCCCCTGGGGCTTGTCGTTAAACCCACATGGCTCTTTTCCCTCTGCTGACACCTGTAACACCATAAGGTTTGCTGGATTGTATGGCCAAGTGTAAGGCTGCTGCTTGCCCTGTAGCCTGGACCTGCTACAGAACTCTCATGCTCTGGGCCCCAACAAAGCAAGAAGTCTTCCAAGTCACCCAACATATCACCTGGATAGGTATCCTTAGATGTGGAGTGTGTTGCCTCCAGAAACCCGAGAGATCTGTCAGCTATTGTGCTCCCTGCTCTGTGGTAGGGGATGCAAAATGGGGCAATTTGTATTTTATTTTGGAGGGGATATCCCAACATTCTCCTGATTACTGGACTTCTAGAAACATCACCAAAGTGACAGCTCTCTGAATCTGCATAGGATTTATGTCCCACCTCTTGGAGTATATGTGTCTTACCAAGGCCTCCAGATTACTCACCATCTCTTGTTCATTTTGTCCAGTAACAACATGATACAACCATTGTAATGGATCAGAATGATATCTATGGATGTTCAGGCAGTCCAAATCTCTTTGGACTATATTATGATGGGAGGTGGAAGAGTTAAAGAGCCTTGATGCAAAACTGCAAATTATAATTGTTGTTCGTCCCATGTCAATTTACACTGATTCTGGTCTTCTTTTCCAGGGGCCAGCAAAATTTTCTATAAAGGGAAATAGTAAATATTTTATGTTTTGCAGGCCATATGGTCTCTGCTGCCACTACGCAGCCCTGCCATTATAATGTGAAAGCAGACAAACAATAGATAAATGAGTAAACATGACTGTGTTCCAATAAAACTTTATTTACAAAGCAGAGAGCTGACCAGATTTGCTCCACAGTCTGTATTTTTGTTATTCCTGCTTTATTTCTAATCAGAATGGAAAAGAGTGCATTCACTACTTCGACTGCCACATATCATTTACCCGTGACTTTACTAATCTCTTCTAGCCTTGGTACCACATCTGGCCTAACAGCACGGTTGAGGCCTGTTAAGTTTATAGTAGTCTGTAGTCATTCTTCAGTTTCTATAGGAGCCAGACCGCAGATATGATATGCTATGGAAAGTTATCCCTGCATCCTTTAGGCCTTTAATGGTGTCATTGACCTCTACCATGCCCACTGGGATCAATAATGGTTTTGGTTAACTATTTTGGTGGAGAGGGGGGTTGTTGCACAGTTTTCCACTTGGTCTTCATCACTGTGAGAGCTTTTACCCCATAGGCGAGGACCCTATGTTGGGGTTACTCCAGTTGCCAAGTATATCAATACTGGTGACACATTCAGGGCTTGGGGAAGTGACCACTGGGTGGATCTGCAGACCCATTGTGTCCACAGTGGGCCAGACCCACTGGGAGCCAGAAATTTATTTGGGAGAAAACTTGTGAAAAAAAAATGGAAGAGGAGCCAAGGGAGACTGGGGGAACCAACAGACCAGGGTGTAGTTCTGACCCCGAGTGAAGGAGAGGGGGTGGGAAGGTCGAGTGATGTCAGCACTGCAGTTCTAAGCAAAGTTTGGCAAGGCTATCTGGGGATCCTCAACCGAAACGTTGCCTGTCAGGGGAGTCCTGCACCTCCTAGGAATGGTCCTGCTTTTGTATCTCTGCCATGCTTAGTCATTGACTGGAAGCACCCAGGGAAAACTTGGCCTCAGCATGAATATGGTGATGAATTTTAAGGCTCAGCAGCTGGGGCTGTCAGCCAGTTAGTTCTAGTCACAGCTACTACGGTGCTTCAGTTGAAGAATTAAAGTCAGCTCAAACTCTGCATCCAGTAGACCCTCCAAATGTCTAGATATCCACCTCTTCCCGTTAAGGAAGAACCAAGGGAATTACTACACTATATGCTTGTCATGGTGTTGCATGGTTCTACTTCCTAGGAACCTGGCGACCTCTTCATTAATGGGTTCTGGATCCTAAAATTGATTGGACATTTTATTGGGATGACTATCCTGAGCATTATGTTTTCCCACTCTTACCATTTTTTATAGTTTGTACATGTTACAGTTTCCTTGGCTTCCTGCCCGCCAGGATGCTATGCTCTATTAACTATCTCCACAACTTCCTGCAGTTCAAACTCTCTTGGCTGCCCCTCCAACCTAGCCAGACATTACAGTAGTTCTGACTTTCTGGCTTCTGGTGCTTAAGCATCATCTCCTGGCCTCTGTTACATCAAAGCTCCATCATGTCCATGGATTTCAGCAAGCCCAGTATCATGATTCTTTCCTTCTCCCTGGCTTTTGGAGGAGATACATCAATGATGATACTGGTACCTCTCTCATCAGTGCATTCCCAGTGGGCTCAGTAAATAGTATCTCCTCTGGGTCATTCCTTTGAACATACTCTTCTTGTAGGTTTCCTGGCCTCAAAAAATGTGTCCATTCCCAGCATATTCACTTCCCTTAGCATCTTTTCCTTCTTCCTTCTCCTAGGCCATCTTGAGCATTTATACGTAATTCAGTGTTCTTTACTTTTTTCAGTCTTCAAAAGCTACCCTAGCAGTGAGTTTGCCAAATTAGGATCATAGACAGGGTATTAAATTCCAAGAGTGATCCTTCAAGTCAAAGAATTCTTATTTATTCAGTCTTACTTTCTGGCCATGAAAATCCAATCCCATGGATACTCACTGACTCCTCCTGGTATACCATAATTCTTGTACCTCCTTGGTGGATAGTCTCTTTCCCCACTTAGGCTGTCCTCAGTTGGGTTATGCTGAAATTTAACTCTAGATATCAACCAGGCAGCCAGGAAAGCATGTTATTCCACCAAAATATCTCTAACTGAAAAGGAAAATAAATTAAAAATCCAAAGAAGGATTGGTTGGGAAAAAACCATTCATCAACAGTTAAGTAATGGAATGTATGTACTGGTTAAGTGCTATGAGCCAACAATGCATACATATTGATTTGAAACAACCTAATGCTCAGCAATAATCTTCTCTTCTAACTTTCTTTGACTGTTTTTATTATTACAAAAGCAGTATCATAAAAATTAATCAGAAGAACAACCTAATGAATTCATATAATCCCACCCACCCTGAGAAAACTCAGTTAATACCTTCAGATCTTTTCCTACACATTTATGTTCAGGTGTGTATATATATATGTGTGTCTGTGTTATTTTATTTAAAAATGGGGCCAGACTACACATACCATTTAAAAACCTGCCATAATTTCAGTAATCCAGACATTGTTGGACAGTTAGGGTGTTCCATCTTATTCTCTATTGTTATATACTTAGGTTCTGTTCTAATTTTCATAATAAAATCAGCGAGCAGGAACAATGGGTCAAAATAAGCCCAGAAAAGCTTTAAAGTATAAAAATCTTAAAAATTAGAGAAACTGGCTTTAAAAATGCTTAAATAAAGACAGTTGTAAAATCACGCTATGTCACATATTACCAGTTCTTTAAACACTAGTGATGGGGGTATACTGGTTTTTAACTGAACATTTTGTTTATAAATGTCTGTTTTTCTTTATAGCCTTTGAAATATATGTGCTCGTAGCTAAATAATATATTGTTGATGTTGCATGTTTTTGAACGTTATTTAAATGGCTTTACATGAACATATTCTTCAACTGTTTTTCATCAACATTAATTATGTTTGTGAGCTCTTCCCTGTTGCTTTTATAGCTGCAGTTCATTTGTTCTCACTGTTGTGCCATATCCCATTGCTAGACCATCTCACTATTGTTTTTTCTCTTGACAACAGATATTTGCATAGTTTCCAGGTTTTTGCTATTACAAAATGATGTTAGGAACATTCTTTTACAGGTCCACAGACAAATGTATCAGATATGCCACCAAAAGTGAAATTATTGGTTGTAAGATATGCATATCTCCAACTTTATCAGAATTCCAAACTGTTTTTGAAAGCAGTTGTACCAACTTCTACTCCCAACCCACAGAGTTTAACTGTTCCCTTTGTTCCAGTTTCCTTTGTTCCAGTAAGCCCCACTTTGGTTGTAGAGCTTACAAGGAAGGAAGGAAGGAAGGAAGGAAGGAAGGAAGGAAGGAAGGAAG